>NC_136263.1:74670641-74685641 GCF_964187855.1 Myxine glutinosa
ATCTTTGAACATCTGCTCCTTCACTCTATAGTTTTCGAATGTCTTGGTTCTATTTTTCTTTACCAGTTTGTAGGTATCATACAACTTCAAAAGTTTGCGCTCACAGGAATCTACTCTCTGCACTGGAATTCGTGCTTTCTCCCAGTATGCACACACAGCTTGTACACTAAGTTTGGCACTTTCACGAACTGTATGGTGTTCTTGCAGGTGATGGTACACCATTTTCTGCAATGTGTGTCCTTTGGTTGGTAGTGCCCCACATATTATTTCCTTTTCAGTCTTGCCCAGCAACCAAACTGTGGAAGAGCTGCGAGTTTCTGCCATCTGGAAAAAACAAAAACAAAACAAAACAGGAGAAATTAAAAATGTTATTTTTTGAGCAACCTCTAAATAAATTCCAATTGACCTCATATTTGGTTTATATGATCTTCATAAACATAGGAACAAGGGCAGCCTTGTGGAGCATGGATTTTTATTAAATATTACATATATCTGTGGACCACACACACACACACACACACACACACACACACACACACACACACACACACACACACACACACACACACACACACACACGGGATGGTGCTCCCCTTGCCAAGGGGGGTTAACCTTGTCCTTTATACTGGCCGTCGCCGATCCTGAGGGTATGACGTCACGCCCGGTCAGTGCTGGGTAGGGTATTAGGCTTATCCGTCCTATGACCTAAGTACCAGCGCCTTCCGGTACGCAAGGAGATACCCCCGCTCGGACCGCAGTGTAATTATGGATCACGCCGAGCGAAGCGAGCTGCGGAATCCGAGCCGTTTAACAAAGACTAACCCGATTATAAACGTTGGCCGAAATCACACCACAGGAACTCAATGGGGGAAATCACAAAGACGATCTGATGGGAAAGAAGGAACCAAAGGTAAGAAATAACAGGCTTTATTATTATTTACACAAGACTAAAGGAAGAAAAGAAATCAAAGTAATATACAGGAAAATGGAAGGATCAGAAGGACACAGAGCAATTCCTAGCTTATCTTATACCCAGGGACAAGACACAAAACAAACTCACGTACACAAAAGGATAGAATGGCAGGGATGGTATGGGACGGCAGAGGAGGGTCCAGGCAGATGGTAGGCGTCGAGGTCCGGCTCCAAGCTCGCGCTTCGGTCCACGCTTTTGGGGTCGAGGCGAAACCGGGCACACAGCTCCGCTCCAGGCTGGCAGCGAGGAGCCGGCAGCTCCACGTATTCGGTTTCACATCGGCAGCTTTCTCACTCGTCCTCCGCCTCCTGCGTCTCCGACGCTCCCTTAATACTCCACAGAATCTGCCTCTGGTCCAGCGCACCTCCCTCAAAAACCTCTCAGCTTCTCCTCAACTGAACTCTCAGCTCCTCAACTGAACTCAGGTGGGGGCTCCGCACGACGGGTTATATAACCACGCCCATGGAACTTTCGCGAACCTCCTCGATCATTCTCTCTCCGCCCTCAGGCCAACCCCCTCATTCTTGGTTGGTTGATTGGGGCTGGCTCACTCCTCCTGATGACGAGGTGGGGCCACACCCTTCTTCTCAGAATTGACCACGCCGTAATGGAGGCAAATGCAGTTGGCAACAATGCAGTTTGAATTGGAGGCTTTGGGGAATTTGAAAAGGGAATCTATCTTATTCCATTTGATGCAACGCAATGAACTAGTGGAAAAACAGAGCCTTATACTGACATATAATAATGAGATAACTATTTAGAAGGGCCTACGATTTTCGACATGTATGCGATGGACTAGCTAAAGGGACGACCTTTGACCTTTACACAAATGGAGGTATTTACAAGGATCATTACATTATTTACAATGGGGGTATATTTATAATGAATTACACACACAGTGCACAGTTTCCCAAATCCGTTACATATATATATATATATATCCATACATATATATACTGAAACGCAAAAGAAACTTACCACTTGTTTGACATGTAATAAATTGTAACAGTTCAAAATAAAACAAACCAACAATTGCTAATTGAAACATTGGCATTTTATTGATGACATGTCAAGTTTTTGACCAAGATACACCATCTCATCAGTTTGTTCTACAGTACAGAACAGCATAGGGTGCAATGTCAGTCCCCTTTCAATAGCGTGTGTGGCCACCATTGTTTTGGATACAGGCAGTGCATAGTCGGCGTATACTGCCTACCAGTCTTTGGATGGATTGCTGCTGGATTCTGTCCCACTCAGTCCTCAATGTCTGAAGCAGCTCTGCCCGTGCCCTGGCCCTGCCAACTACGTGTCTCCCAAGCTCATCCCACAGGTGCTCTATGGGATTCAGGTCAGGGGAGAGCGCAGGCCACTGCATGGTGTTGATGTTCTCGCCTTGGAGAAATGCAGTGGTAAAGCGAGCAGCATGGGGACAAGCGTTGTCATGCTGAAAGGTTCTCAGTTCTGGGTGGTCTAGCAGGAATGGCAGCAGATGAGGTCGCAGGATGTTATCCACATACCGCTGGGCGTTAAGATTCCCATCCACAACCACCAGTGGCATCCTGTACCGGCCTGATATGGCGGCCCACACCATCACACTTGGGCCACCCCACCTGTTGGCTTGACGCACGCAACAATCGGCATATCGCTCGCCAGTTCTTCTCCAGACACACACGCCCATCAGGACTGTCCACACAGAACCTTGACTCATCGCTGAAAGCGACCTCGTTCCACTGCGCCAAGGTCCACCGCTGATGCTGCTGGCACCATCTCTGTCGGTTGCGGCGATGGGTAGCCGTCATCACGGGGCCTCTGTATGGTCTTCTGGCAGTCAGACCATAGTCATGCAGTCGTCTTCGTGCAGTATCATTGGAGATCCGTGGGTTTGCACGCCCCGGAGTTTCTGCCGCAGTGCAGGATGCTGGACGGAATCGATCCCGCAGGTGACTTTGGACCCTCTGCCTGTCCTGCCTTGCAGTGGTGACTCTTGGCCTCCCTGATCGAGGTCTGTCATCTGCAGAGTTGTGGAGGGTGTCTGTCCACCAGGGCCGATATCGTCTGGTGTGAACAGCCAAGGCGACGTGCCACCTCACGGTAGCTCAGTCCGCCTTGCAGCATGCCCAGGGCACGCTGCCGTTGATCCCTTGACAATCGTGGCATGTTGATTGAAATGCCCATTTTGCACTGGCCTTTTTAAAGCCAATATCAAGACATCACGTGCAGCTCATTAAAATAATCCCATACCCCTTGGCTAATCACTGACAGTCAAAACGGCTGTTCAACAGCCGTGCTATGAAGTGACCATTGAAGGTTCAAGTGACCATCCGTGACCGTTTTGTCTGACAGTGAGGACACTATTGTCCACAAATAAGTTCACACAGTTACTACAAGGTGTTATTGTTGATATTTAAAGGTTTCAAAGGTGGTAAGTTTCTTTTGCATTTCAGTATATACGAGGTGTGTTCAAAAAGTATCCGACCTTTGTTCATAAAAAACACTCTTATCCAGATACAACAAACTTACACTAAGCTCCTTCAAAGTAGTCCCCTTGGGCTGCCACACACTTCTCCCAACGGTTCTGCCACTGTCGGAAGCAGCGCTGGAACGCCTCTTTTGGGATGGCGCGCAGCTGGTCCGTCGCATTCCGCATGATGTCTTCTCTGGACTGAAATCTGGTCCCTTTCAGGGGCATTTTCAGCTTGGAGAAAAGCCAGAAGTCACACGGGCCATGTCGGGAGAGTAGGGAGCCTGACGAAGCACAGGTGTGTTGTGTTTGGCCAAGAAACTATCAAATGTGAAGAATGGGCGGGTGCGTTATCGTGATGGAGCTGCCAATTGCCTGCTGCCCACAGGTCCGGCCGTTTGCATCGCACAGCGTCACGAAGGCGACGCAGAACCTCTTGGTAATACTCCTTGGTGATGGTTGTGCCATGTGGTGCGTACTCGTGATGAACCACGCCACTGGAGTCGAAGAAGACAGTCAGCATGACTGACATTGCTGCGGACCCGCCTTGCTTTTTTTGGCCTCGGGGATGTTGGATGCTTCCATTGTGATGACTGCAACTTGGTTTCTGGGTCGTACCCATAAACCCAGGACTCATCGCCAGTGATCACTGTGTTGAGGAAGCTGGGATCGCTGTTCACAGTCTCCAGTATGTCCTGTGCGATCTCCAAACGGAGTTGCTTCTGCTCAATTGTTAGCAGCTTTGGTACGAACTTCGGTGAGATTCTCCTGAAGCCCAAATCCTCCTTCATAATGAAATGAACAGATCCAATGCTGACGCCCACCTCGCCTGCATGTTCTCCGATCGTGATTCGAAGATCCTGCATCACCAGGGTCCTCAATTGGTCAATGATGATCTCATTTCGGGATGTTGAGGGCCTACCCGAAAGTGCTTCACTCTCCACTGATGTGCGGCCATCTTTGAAGCGGCTGTACCACTCCTTTATCTGTGTGGGATTGCTTCGTCATTGCTTCGTCCCCGAAGGCCTGTTGAATCTTGCGGATCGTTTCCACTTAGGAATCGCCAAGCTTTACACAAAATTTGATGCAGTAGCGTTGTTCAAGTTTTTCCATCATTTTGTCAAAAATGAAAATGCGACGGCGCTCACTTACACTTCCTCACTCATCGGCGGTCTGCCGTCGAATGACAGCTTCTGCAGGTGGGATAAAATTCACGCGTGCGCATTAGGATCGCCTACATACGTGCACCAATCAACGCCTCCCCAGCTTCATTTGTTTACGCACGACAAATTAAGGTCGCATACTTTTTGAACACACCTCGTATATCCATACATATACATACATATATATATATCCATGCATATACATACATTATATATATATCCATACATATATATATATATATCCATACATATATATATCCATACATAGACTAGGGTGGTCCACAGATATATGTAATATTTAATACCATTAAAAATCCATGCTCCACAAGGCCGCCCTTGTTCCTATGTTTATAAAGATCATGTGAACCAAATACGAGGTCAACTGGAACTTATTTAGAGGTTGCTCAAAAAATAACATTTTTAATTTATCCTGTTTTTTTTCAGATGGCAGAAACTCACAGCTCTTCCACAGTTTGGTTGCTGGGCAAGTCTGAAAAGGAAATATGTGGGGGACTACCAACCAAAGGACACACATTGCAGAAAATGGTGTACCATCACATGCAAGAACACCATACAGTTCATGAAAGTGCCAAACTTAGTGTACAAGCTGTGTGCATACTGGGAGAAAGCACGAATTCCAGTGCAGAGAGTAGATTCCTGTGAGCGCAAACTTTTGAAGTTGTATGATGCCTACAAACTGGTAAAGAAAAATAGAACCAAGACATTCGAAAACTATAGAGTGAAGGAGCAGATGTTCAAAGATGATCTTCAATCCCTCTTCGATATCTCACCAAATGATGCACTTGAGAAAATGACCAATGAAGAAGACAAAGCATTCCTTATCATGCAGCGTGAGGATCCCTCAAGTTCGCGTGTGGGATCTGTGGATAACACTCCGGCAGTGAAGGAGAACATAAAGCGTATCAGGCTTGAGAATGAAGATGAAAGAAAGAAGAAACATACTGCTGAGACTAACAGCAATGCAAACTGTTCCATCAACATCGGCTGTGGTTGTTGATGAATCAGAGATTGAAAGCTCTGATTCAGGGGACAATGAATTCAAACTCCAAAGTCCATCTTCTGCCAAACAGGCGAAAAAGGCTCCCATCAAGGTGATCACTCCAGCAATAGTGGCAACTCTGGACAGAATAAATCTCTCAGATCGGCGTGCTATGTTTGTGGCCGGTGGTTTTGCACAATCTCTTGGTCATACCATTGAAGACAAGTGCAAGCCAACAATAATAAATAATTTGAGCAATTGACAATCGATAATTATCACTGGTCTGCGTCATTTCAGAGGTCTAGGTTTTCTCAACGTCTCTTATATGCTTTTTGCATGCTGAATTTAGAAATGTATCTCATTTCGCTCAATCAGGTCAAGTTTTTATGCTATCTCAATTTTAAGGCAAAAAAGAATCAAAATTTTTGTTTTTTTAATTAGCATTTTTAAAATTCAAAATCAGACTTGCATCGACAGAAAATGTACAAGCTATATATAAAATGACGCACAAGTACCGTTAATGTGAAATTCAACATTAAAAAAGACGTAGGAAAACAATTCATGTGGAATAAATGGCTTTCGCAAAGATTTTCGTCTGTGTGTCGCATCTGCAACATCTCTCTTGAGGCACCAACAGTAATCTGCAAGCATGTTGACATCCCATCGGCCCTGGTACCTCTCTTCTATCACTCGAATATCCTGGTGAAACCGTTCTCCTTGCTCCTTGCTGACATCACCACAGTTTTCCAGAAAGTAGTCTAAATGAGAGCTGAGAAAATGCATCTTTATGGACATGCGTGCACCAAGAGCCTGGAAGCTCTGCAGGAGCCCTTCCACAACACATTCATACTCTGGACTTTGGTGATTGCCCAGAAAGTTTGTCACAATGGATTTGAATGAGAGCCAGGCATTCCTCTCATTGCTCTCCATACTTTCATCCAATTTAGGATCTTTCATAAGCTCCCTGATCTGAGGGCCATCAAAAATGCCTGCTTTCAGTTGGGCCTCACTTGCACTAGGAAATTTCTTGTTCAGGAAAGCGAAAGCTCGACCTTCTTTGTTCAGTGCTTTGACAAAATTCTTCATAAGTCCGAGCTTGATGTGCAGTGGCGGAAGTAGAATCTTCTGAGGATTCACAAGAGCGTGTGACACAATGTTGTGGGAACCTGGTTCCAGGCCAGATCTTTCTGGCCAGTTGCATTGTACATAGTGCTGCTTGTCTGCTCGGCTGTCCCACAGACAGAGAAAGCAGGGGTATTTGGCGTCACCACCTTGTAGACCCAGCACCATGGACACAACCTATAAATAAAAATAAAGAACACATTTGTTTTAAAATTTGTTATTCCAGTTTATTAAAAATGTATATTTTAATCCATGTTAAGAATATTTCAATAAATAAAGTAGAAAAATATATGTAACTAGGTTGACACCAACATACCTTTACTTTAGGTCTCCGCAAATCATCCAATTGTGATCTTTGTACTTCAAAGCAGTTAGCAAATGCTCCATGTTACTATAGTTCTCAGTCATCTGTACCGAGTGACCCACCGGAACAGACGCGATCTTTACTTGTTGCCATTGAAGAGTAGTACTGCTTTCAAGCTTCTACTTGAGGAATCGATGAAGAGCCGCCATTCTGTAGGATCATACGCTAAACCCATAGCTGCAATGAGGCCGGTGATGTTGCTACAGTAAACCAGAGAAACTTCATCATCCGAACTAAAATATTCTCGAAACTCTTCTTTACGGCTGTGGTACCAGGAGAATGTAGTTTCAGGAGCTAACAAACGATTTTCACGAAGTCGTGACCCGAGCAACTGAGCAGATTCTTTGGACAAACACAAATCTCGTGTCAAATCGTTCAACTCCACTTGGCTAAAGAGTTTGGGTTGACTTGTCTTGCCCGTAGGTTGATATGTACCAGATATGTCACCATCTTCCATTTGTTCATCGGAATCAGACACCGAATGTCTGCAATTTTCGGGCGGTGCTGGAATTGGAATTCCTGGTCCATGAGGCACTGGTTTAATGGCAGATGGCACGCCTGGATACTTTAAGTGTTGCTTGTTTTTTCGATTTATGCCTAAAATGAAAGATAGACATACCGTCAAGGGGGTGACATGATATATAAAGTTAAACAATTTAGAATGTTTGGGAATTTATTAAACATAAAGTTAAACGCAAACAAAATTGATAAACTCACGTTGTAGGTTTGTCATACAGAAATAACAGTCATTAGTATGATCTCTTCCCTCCCTCCACACCATTGGGATACCAAAAGGCAGACACTCAATCTTCTTGTGGCTCCAGTGCCGCAGACTCTCAACGCACATTTTTCAGCATATGTGAGGGGCAAAGGCTTTGTCCTGGTCACCAAGTTTCATTCCAAAGTATGCGTGATAGCTTTTCCTTACAAAACGTGTGATGTTAGACTGCAGGTCTGGCATGGTCACTTTACCACAGATATAGCAGAACTTGTTTGGGTCATTCTTGCACTATCGATTCATCGTGAATCACAGTAATGTTATAGTAAGGACACTACGCAGGATGTACTTCCGCTCACGTGCACCTAAGTGGACAGGAGACACCAGACTGAGCCACGCAGCTGCTGGAGCGACTGAAGTTGGGTGTTGCCAGAAAACGATTTATCTATATTTTTCTGAAACTGAAATGAAAGTAATTGAGAAAGCACTTTCTTCCACCTTAAGTGTACTTGTGTGTCATTATATGTATAGTTTGTACATTTTCTGTCAATGTGTCTGATTTTGAATTTAAAAAATGTTAATTAAAAAAACAAAAATTGATTATTTTTTCCTTAAAATCGAGATAGACATAAACTTGACCTGATCGAGCGAAATTAGATACATTTCTGAATTCAGCATGCAAAAAATATACAACGTTGAGATAACCTAGAACTCTGAAAAAAATATTTCAAATGCAGCCCATGGAATATGGATCAATTCATAGAATATTTATCTATGAATTGATGTGTGATGCTAAAAATTGTCTCTTATTATTCATTAAAATTTGTCAACATTTTGAGCAACCTCTAAATATTGTCCAAATCGAGCTCAAATTTTCACCACAAACTACTTTCTTCAATAGGAATAGGGGCAGGCTTGTGGAGAAATGAAAATCCAATCTTGAAATTTTTGGATCACCCTGATCTGTGTATATATATATATATATATATATATATATATATATATATATATATATATATATATATATATTGTTGCGGATATGAGGATTGCATTGTATTATATTGGAAATGGTGATGAACATTGTTGAATATGGCCCCTCCTGCCTCCAGAGTTGTGTAAAGGTAAAAAAGGGCGTCCCGGTAGTTATTCCATGAAACACCACATTGAAGGACACGATAAAACCCTTGTTCAGTAGCTTATATCTTATTATGTGTTTTAGGGTAAGGCCTTGTCTTCCATTAAAATAATACTCCATTGCACCGAATCAATTAAGAATAGCTCCCCTTCAATACTTCCATTTCCCAGCCAAACTCTCCATCTGCGGGTAAAGCAGTTCACAAGCGTGGGGTGCACGCCCTCTCATTTCGCTGCTATAGTGAATATGTGCTCCGTGCTCTGTTTGAACAGGAGGGGCGGGGTCGCCCGGGCGAAGCAAGCCAGGGCGCGCCACGAAGGGCGGGGCTGTTCAGCCCCATGCCCAAATAAGGAAACAAGCCCGTGGCTCGCCACGAGGGGCGTGCCGTCGGCGCCATGCCCAAATAAGGAGACAAGCCCGTGGGATTACCATACAAGGTCACGAAACAGAGCACGGGGGGGGGGGGGGGGGGGGGGGGGGGAGGGCGGTACCGAAACCGAGGAGGGCGTGTCACACCCGCGCTGAAGGTATGACAGAAGGGTGCGACGATCGCTGGGACAAGCGACACCAGAGATACGGCAGATGAATCCAGGTGCGTAAGAGGGTCGGCAGTCCACCGGGAGAGAGTTCAGCGTAGCACCGGAGTTGCGTGAGAGATACGAAAAGCCTTTGACAAAGAGCCGCTTCAACCAGCCAAGTGACCCTACCGGCGTGCGCTGTAAAGCCGAATACAAGGAGCTGCCGGCTCCTCGCTTCCCGCCCGGAGTGGACCTGCTCGCTGTGCCCTGTGATCCCACCTGCTCATCCCTCCAAACGATTCCTACCCTTCCATCCATTTGCGTACGTGAGTTTGTTCTGTTCGTGCTGTCCTGGGTAGTAAACTAAGTCTGTATAAGCTAGTAATTTGCACTGTGTTACCTGCTTTTTCATGTCCCCTGTAAATAATCGTGACTGCTCTTTTTGCTTATGTGTGTGTAAATAATAAACCCCGTTACTCTTCTGTACGTCTTCTTCTTCTTCCTCTTTGCATTCGTCGTCTTAGTCTTTTCCACATTGAATATCTGTGGCGCGATACGGCCAACGTTTTGGTGAATTGGGTTTAGTCGGGGAACAACTGTTTGGCCGTGGAGCCTCCGCTCGGCAAACATACCATCCTTAATCGCGGACCGTAACAATATATATATCCACATACATACGCCTATGTATACATATATCTATATACATATACATATATATACATACATATATGTGTATATATATATATATATATATACATATATGTATATATATACATATAAATATATATACATACATACATATATATACATATATGTATATATATATATATGTATATACATATATATATACATATACATATATATATATACATATATATATATATACATATATATATATATTAGGGTGGTGCTCAAAAGAATTTAAAAAAAATATTTACTGGGACATGGCTTTATGTTCCTTTTGTTCCAAAATGAAAAGACACCAAATATGAAAGCAATCTGATTTTATTTAGGGGTGCCACATCAGCCTTCAAACTAAAGGTGTCTACAAAACTTTTCTATATATGGATCGAAAGCAAAACCAGAAGTTTGTTTTATGAAAATCCACCCTCCACTCACTTTCTTTGTATTCTAGCAAACACAAGTTACAATAGCTGCAGAAATAGCACTATATTGCTATGAAAACTCAAATTCAATGATAACAATCCAAATGTTCAGTTCATAAAATGGAGACACCATATCACACAATATTAAAAAACCCAAATATAATGAGAAATGTAACTCCTATTTCTGGGCCTGTTTCACCACTGTTGCCTTCCTGGCATCGGGGTACATCTTCCTGTGAGCAGCAACAACTTGGAGCAGAGCTTGCTTTTGCTCTTCATCCTTTGTAAGGAGCTTATTGTAGTCTTGTATCAATGCGACACCCCTTTCTGCCCTATCGTTCACCACGACTAAGCCACTGGCGGCTTTCTTTGCTTCCTGAAAGCTGGTTTCTTGCTCCCATGAACCAGGATCCTTATTATCCATCCAATCAGTTGGGGTCCCTAGGATGCTGAAGAAATGCTTGGTGCGTTTTGTTATGAGGCCAGCGATTGACAGGGCGGTTCCTCGTTTGATAGCTGGTCTCTTTGGAGAGGGGTTTTCACCATCATTTTTCAATGCTTCAATCATATTGATCTTGCTTTCTTTGTCAATTCTGGTGTCAAAGAATGCAAATGCCACTAGTACTGGGCTCATGTACCATGTGTGGTGGCCAAGTGCCTTCAAGGCTGCCTGAGCCATCTTCTGATTGATTTGTTCAAACTGCGACTTCAGGAGTGACAATGTTGATAGGCCTTCTTTTCTTGGGACGAGATATCCCACCATCAGATGATGAAGAACCAGCCTGTGCCGTGGTCTCAGAGTCAGAGTCTGAGTCTGTGACTTCCATAGCAGTAGCACCCTTCATGACCATTTCCTGTCTCTTATTTTCCTTCTCTGCCTTCGTCTTCTCCTTTTCTTCCCTTTCTTTCTTTCGCTTCGTTTTTGCTTCCAACACAGTGTCTACAGATCCCATTGAAGCCTTCCTCTCTGAGAATTGATCGTGAAGAAACTTCCTGTCCTCGGGGTTGGTGATTATGGCCTCCGAATCTGCATGCCTAAGATCAAACGTCTTCTCCAAGGAGGCCTTGAAGGATGCTTCCTTTTTCTCTTGGGTCGCACCACCCCGCTTTGCACCTTTTTGGAGGCTCCTCCATTCTTCATATAGCCTCTCCAAACGATGGATGCAGTGCTGCTTCGTCGTTGTAGGTAGGTGAGCTTTTTCCCAGAACTTCACAACCTCTTCAATGGTGAGGGTTGCACTCTCCCGGGCAGTGCGATTCTCCTTCTTCAGGTGATGGAAAAACAGGACAAGAGATTGATGCACAGTCGGGAGCTTGGCACCTTTGATGGCATCTCCAGAAGTGGACCCAATGAGATACACATTATCCTGAGCCCGAGTTTTCAATGAAACACTGGTACTAGCACATGCCATATCTGTAAAATACACAAGAATGTGGGTAAAATCCTGTTAATTCTTACTCCACAGGGTCACTCTCTACAAAAGAGCCACAGTCAATAAGTTAGGCCTACATATTACACACTAAAAAAGCATACCCCTGACCCCGGGAACCTGTACAAAACATGCATGAAAATTGCCCAGATAGTGATCATAGGAAGTCTCAAAACTGTATGTATAATATATTGTATATAACTATATATATAATGTATAATGTGTATTTATGTATATTTATTATTTAATGTATATTTTATGTATAAATTTAATTATAATGTATATATATTGTATAACTATATATTTATTTATTATATTTAAATTTTAATATATTATATTTATTTTTAATATATTATTTAATGTATTATATTTGTCTATATTTGTATAATTGTCTATCGTATAATTGTATATATAATGTACAATATAATATATATTATTATTATTTGATGTATATTTACTATATATTTATTTTTAATATTATATTTAATGTATATATATAATTATGTATTTATTTTGTGTATATACAGCCCAAAAAATGGGAATTCCTATTTTTGCATGGGGGAAAATTCATCACTGATGTGGCACCCCTAAATATTATTGGATTCCATTCAAATTTGGTGTGGTTTCCTTTGACACCAAAAGGAACAAAAATAGACCATGTCCCGGAGAACATCTGCATTTTGATTTTTTGAAGCCCACCCTAATATATATGTATATATATACATATATATATATACATATATGTATATATATATATATGTGTGTGTGTGTATATGTATATATATCTATATTATAATAGCCGTAGATGATTCTGTCTGTCTGTCTGTCTATCTGTTGGGTGTCTGTCCGGGGTGTGGCTTACTCGGTTTGCAGAGTAGCTCCACCCATAGCTCCACCCATTCTGGGAGTGGCTATAAACAAATATCCACCATTTTATTAACTCGCATAGCTTTGAGTCCTGTTTTGTAGGCCCGTGGTGTCTTGCTCTCCCCCAGTTTTATTTCAAATCAAATTCGATAAATCATTTCATTTTTCACAGTCGCTAACATAGTTTTAGACTCGGTTGAAAAAAAACGGGAAGAAAATCCGATGAAAGTTGCCGTTTATAGAACGAAATGAATTCTCAAAGGCCTGTAACTTCAAGGCCATTGAGTCTCTCTCACGCCTTTATCTCCAATCTAACTCACCATATGATTTCATTTTTATCGATGGTTTTACTTTTAGACTCGGTGTCAGCAATAATTGAGAACAATCCACACACGCGGGAAAATGCAGAGATATATTTTTTAAAATCGCGGCATGGTGTATCATACACCGCCCAACATGACACCGCCGGCAATGTGTCGATATATATTAAAAATTCGCTTTTGCTTTTCCGTTATGATATATTACTATTTCGTTTGATGATAGTCGTCACAAAAACGTCAACAATGATGCCGACATATATTTCTTCGTTTTTATTTCATTCAACATATTAGCCGGAAGTAAAATATGTTTCAGGAAATTACCGAGAGATATTTCTTCGTTTTTTTTATTAGTTATGTGCGCATACACTTTAAATAGGTTTATTTGAAATCTTTAATTTTCCACAAACATTCCACACACGCGGGAAAATGCAGAGATATATTTTTTAAAATCGCGTCATGGTGTATCATACACCGCCCAACATGACACCGACGGCAATGTGTCGATATCTATTTTAAATTCGATATATCATTTCATTTTTCACAGTCGCTAACATAGTTTTAGACTCGGTTGAAAAAAAACGAGAAGAAAATCCGATGAAAGTTGCCGTTTATAGAACGAAATGAATTCTCAAATGCCTGTAACTTCAAGGCCATTGAGTCTCTCTCACGCCTTTATCTCCAATATAACTCACCATATGATTTCATTTTTATCGATTGTTTTAGAGTCGGTGTCAGCAATAATTGAGAACATTCCACACACGCGGGAAAATGCAGATATATTTTTTAAAATCGCGTCATGGTGTATCATACACCACCTAACATGACACCGACGGCAACGTGTCGATACATATTAAAAATTCGATATATCATTTCATTTTTCACAGTCGCTAACATAGTTTTCGACTCGGTTGAAAAAAAACGGGAAGGAAATCCAATGAAAGTTGCCGTTTATAGAACGAAATGAATTCTCAAACGCCTGTAACTTCAACTTCAAGGCCATTGAGTCTCTCTCACGCCTTTATCTCCAATCTAACTCACCATATGATTTCATTTTTATCGATGGTTTTGGACTCGGTGTCAGCAATAATTGAGAACATTCCACACACGCGGGAAAATGCAGAGATATATTTTTAAAAATCGCGTCATGGTGTATCATACACCGCCCAACATGACACCGACGGCAACGTGTCGATATATATTAAAAATTCGCTTTTGCTTTTCCGTTAAGATATATTACTTTTTCGTTTGATGACAGTCGTCACAAAAACGTCAACAATGATGCCGACATATATTTCTTCGTTTTTATTTAATTCAACATTATTAGCCGGAAGTAAAATATGTTTCAGGAAATTACCGAGAGATATTTCTTCGTTTTTTAAAATTAGTTATGTGCGAATACACTTTAAATAGGTTTATTTGAAATCTTTAATTTTCCACAATATAATTTACTTGCCATTTATCATTTGATGATTACGAGACAAATTCCTCTTGAGGATCGTGACAATTCATGCGCTGCGTGGAAACTTCTATTTCCAAAATGAATGAGACGATCGATGAAGAACGCAGACTTGAACAGGATGTAGCAAGAAAACGAATGAGACGGGCGAACGAGTCCATCGACGAACGTCAATGCAAACTTGCGGGGTCACCCGTGGGAATCCCACGGGCATGGATGTGTGTGACATTTCGACATATTGAGTTAGATGCTGCACATTCATTTTTACAAAATGGTTACTGGCAAGTCATCAGATCCAGAAATGGTGTAAAAACCACCGTTTAGAGGCCATTTTTCCCCGCAAAGCGGGGGTTGGCCTTTTCGGGGA
>NC_136263.1:74693141-74698141 GCF_964187855.1 Myxine glutinosa
TGTCTCTTGCTCTTCTTGTGGTGCACTTGGTGGTAACTAAAAGTGGTTCACCTGTATGGCATAGGTGCCACGTTGACCCATAGGTCCATCCCCGGGTGGTGCTTGGCCGCAAACGACTGCGGTCCATTGTGGGTGGCCACAAACATTGCGGTCCATATGGTGTATCGATCCCGGCAGCAAACAGCGAAAGTGCAGGCCCACAACTGCGCAGCCAGCACCTCTCTCTCCTCTCTCTCTACCCCAAAGCCAGATCCTCGGAGGTGGGAGACAAAAGAAGAAACGAGTGAGTAAGGTGGTAAGGGCGCAAAAGTGCACGCAATATAAGGTAATGCACACTGGGGGCACATGGGAACCAGGTGAGACAGGTACGTTCCTATCGTACGCCCCCCCCCCCCCCACCAGGTAACCTACATGGCCCCTCCCTTACCCCTTACTGTATCCACAAAACACAACACTACCCATAAACATCTACTTTACAAATCAACAAACATCCCTACTGTCTTCCCCGTTCCTCCCATATACCAAATTCGTCTTCTCTCCCTCCTAACCAATCAAATTTGCCATTTTCAACTCTCATCAAAATTTGCCATCTCCAACTCAACATCAAAATTTGCCATCACCAATTCATCATCAGTCCCTCCTAGGGAGGGAGAGATGGAATCACCCCAATGTCTCATCCACGTCGTGATGCGTCTCACAAATCCAACAGCAATTCTCATTTCTGCAACACAACAAAGAAAACACAGGTGTGGAGTCATCATCATCACCACAGGTAAGTGGCTGCGTATGGTGCGACAGGTTCATCAATCCTAACTATTTCCTAAATGACTTTAACAACTTTACACTACCCGGGGTCTTTCTCCGGCCAAACCATTGGCCCTCTTACACTATGGGTTCTAAAAACCAATTCCCATTGGCCAAACTGTGGTGCTTTTCAATTTGGGGTCTCACTCCCCCGATTCATCTCCCGGTGCCCTCGTACAATTTCTGGCCTGCGACGTGTACCTCTCCCAGTGGGTCTACCCACCTGCACACCTCCACCACTGCAGTTGCCTCCGAGCTTACCTGCTCCTTACCCTAACCTAACTACCAGGGGAAGGCCCTCTGGCTCTCTCCCCACTCCGTGCCCTCTCTGGCACTGGGCTGCCCGATCCACACCCGGGATCCTCAGGCACCCACTCACAACTACCGGCTCCCAGAGCCCACCTGCGGCCTCACCTGGCCGACATCCTCACAGTGGTGGAGTGCCCAACCAACTACACACACTAACAGGCTACACGCCCAGCCATTTCCACAACACTAATGCACCCATTCACAACACCATTCTGCAACCGCACCACAAATGCCAATATCCAACCACAATTTACCTGTACCCTCTACCTAACACTTACACTACCCGCCCCGGGTGCTCGTGAAAGGGGTCTACTCTTCCCCCATCCACACCTTCGCACCATGCACACCACTCCGTACCACTCACTCCAACTCTCTCCACACACCTGTACTTGCACACCTGTGCTCTCACACCTGGTGCCACCGGCACCCTTCTCTCCCCAAGCGCATTCGCGCTGATCCACACACTCATTACTCATACACTGCTCCACACACCTGTCCAGTTGCACACCTGTGCAATCACACCTGTTCAATTCTCACACACACAGCATCATCTCAGCTAACTACTCCCTTCTGAAACTTGCGCTTCCCAGTCGTCCCTTTAAACTATTGCGCTCCCACGTCATTATCATCCATACTAATCTACTTGCGTCCCCACTACAGGTATCAGTCACTAACTAATCTTAACGTTACCTAATGTCATCTTCTCTAGATCCCTACACACAATATCCTAACCCACCCGGGCTAGTTTTCACTGCCATACACCCCATAAGCTATTGCTCCTTTGCCCCCCACATGGGAAGGATGGTGGATTTGCCATCCCACCACATCGGGGGTCTCTCACTACCAATTTTGCACATCAAATTTCAACAAATCAAAAATTTGCCAATCACTACCCATCATCTGCCAATCACTACTGCCAATCCCTTGCCAATCCCTTGCCAATCATCAAATTTTGCTTTTCTCTAATTTTGGGTCCAAAACACTAACCTCATCACCCAGTCTACTCACTACTGCCTCTCGGTGCGCCAATTCCCGTCCAAAGCCCGGCTTCGTAAAGCCAAGCAATGGATGCTGGTTGTTTTGTGCCGGCGGCTGGATGCGTCCGGCATTCGGTGCAGGGACGGGGGCTTACCCGTGCCGAGATCCCACGCACCACCTCGGCACGGAGCCATCCAATGCCCCGTTCTCGACCTGCCGGCACGTCTCACCAAAAAGTGGTCGCCATGACGACCCTTTCTATCGGGCTGCCAGCTCCGCCTAGTGGAGCCTGGACGCGGCCGTTCAAAGCGAGGCCCGGCACGCACCGAGGGCCCGATTCGGCTATAAGTCGCTCTAACCTCTAACCCGTGTAACGTCGATGCTTCACCTGGACGCTTACACCCCGCAGCCCGTTCCTTGCTCACACATCCAGCTGTGCCCATGCTCCTCGTACCCTTCCTTACACACCCAGGTACACCCATTCCACTCACAGCCTTGGTCACACACCTGACCACCGAACATTTTGGCACCCATTCGTTCGTAGCACACCTCACCAAAACACCTCTTCGCGCCCCCTCCTCGGTCACCTCCTCTGTGACAATCACAGGTGTGCCCTCATTCACACACCCATCCACGTGCCTCACCACCAACTCCAGCGTGCATTCCCACTCACGCTCTACCATTCCAGGTGTACATCCTTCCATCCCAGGTGTACATCCTCGCTCACCTGTCACAACCAGCTCACTCTCCTTGTCACTCTCACTACTCTCACCTCCACTCGTGACAACGCACTCACCCTTACTCTTGACAGCACACTCTTTCCTCATGCACCTGTCCGTCACACACCTTTCTCGCGCACACTCTCCCGTTACACCCTCTGTAACACTCACCACAGGTGGACACTCTTCCTTACTTCTGACAGCGCACTCTTTCCTCATGCACCTGTCCGTCACACACCTTTCTCGCGCACACTCTCCCGTTACACCCTCTGTAACACTCACCACAGGTGGACACTCTTCCTTACTTCTGACAGCGCACTCTTTCCTCATGCACCTGTCCGTCACACACCTTTCTCGCGCACACTCTCCCGTTACACCCTCTGTAACACTCACCACAGGTGGACACTCTTCCTTACTTCTGACAGCGCACTCTTTCCCCATGCACCTGTCCGTCACACACCTTTCTCGCGCACACTCTCCCGTCACACCCTCTGTAACACTCACCACAGCACGCTTCCATGTGCTCCCTCGCACACGCGCTACGACCGACTCATTCTCGCCAACACCCTCACTCCTTGGCACGCACTTTTTCCTCACACACCCCAGAGTCGGACTTTCTTGCACACCTCCATTTTCGCACACCAGACCTGTCGCACACTTCACCAACGGCCTCTCACGAACACCCGGGTCTATCTCGACCCCCAAGCTTATTAAATCCCCTGGCGCATCATACGCACGACCATATTGGTCACCACTTACACCGGGTCCTCTTCCTCTTCGCTTCTCCTCCATCACCTGCGAATCCCTCATCCGGTTAATGAGCACATCATCACGATCCAAACACAGACTTTGGACCAATTCTTTTATCTCCTCTTTTATCTCTTTCTTATCCCCTCTCCGTCGCTTCTTAATTTCGCTCATCCCTTCTTCCACTTCTTCTAATTTGTGCTTCACCTCTTTTATTCCCCGGTACGTCTCCTCAAGCTCGTCCTCCAAGGCTACCTTGACCGTTTCCAGGTGCGTCCTCACCTGCCGGTCCTTCGTCTCCATTACCTCTATGACCTCGTCCAACCTCGTTGTCAGTCCCTCACGTACCATCTGACATTCCCTCTTCGTCGCTACCAAGTCATCTTTTAGTTCTTTCTGTGTCGCCTTTAAACCTCCTAATACCGCAGTGTTCCTTTGAACCTGCTCCACTAACTCCGTCTGTCCCACCGTCAGCTGCTCCACCTCCTGCGTCAGGTCCTCTATGCCCCCTTGTAACTTTACAGTCGCCTTTCTCACCTCCTTTTCCATGTGCTCCTCACAGTGCCTCACCTCCTCGCGCACTCCTCCGACCTCCTCACTCACTCCTCTTCTGATCTCCTCTCCCATCACTTGCATCTCCTGCCCAGATGCCACCCTCATCTGCTCCATTTCCTCCCTGTGAGCATCCAGTTTGGTTTCTACCCCCATTCTGACCCCCTCTATCTGCTGCTCCATTTGTTTAACTTCCCTTTCCGCTTGGTCCCTCATGTCCCTCAATTTGCCTTCCATACTGTTTTCTAACCCCTCTAACCCATTTTTCACTCCCTCTATCTGATTCTCCTGGGCAGCCATTCTATTTTCTACCCCCGTTAACCCATGTTTCACCTCTTTTATCCCGTTGTCTAACCCCTCAAAATTATTGTCTAACTTCCCAATTTTCTTGTCTAACTCCTCAAAATTATTGTCTAACTTCTCACCGGTACCCCTCGCTTCGTCCCTCATTACCCCCAATTGCTCACTCCGAGCCCTCGCTTCGTCCCTCATTACCCCCAATTGCTCACTCCGAGCCCTCGCTTCGTCCCTCATTACCCCCAATTGCTCACTCCGAGCCCTCGCTTCGTCCCTCATTACCCCCAATTGCTCACTCTGAGCATCCATCCGGTTCCCCATTACCCCCATTTGGTTTTCCAATCGCTCACTATTCTTTTCCATAAGGGCCGTCATTTGTATAAAAAAAAGTTCCAATCTTCCCAGCGGCGCTACTTCGGTCGCGGGCACGGTGACCAGCGAGGCGCCATTTTGCGCGCCCGCTTCTTCGTGCGTGACGGCGCTATTTTGCGAACCTGCCGCCCTCACTGCTTCGCTCTCCTCCTGTCCCTCATTTTGGTCCTGGATCGACCCTACCTCACTCTCCTTTACCGGACCCCAGCTGTCTTGATCCGC
>NC_136263.1:74704888-74959888 GCF_964187855.1 Myxine glutinosa
TATATATGTATATGTATATATATATGTATATATATATGTATATGTATATATATATGTATATGTATATATATATGTATATATATATGTATATGTATATATATATGTATATGTATATGTATATGTATATATATATGTATATGTATATATATATGTATATGTATATATATATATATGTATATATATATATATATATATGTATATATATGTGTATATATATATGTATATGTATATGTATATATATATATATGTATATATATGTATATATATATATGTATATATATATATATATATATATATATATATATATATATATATATATATATATATATATATATATATATATATATATATATATATGTATATATATATATGTATATATATATATGTATATATATATATGTATATATATGTATATATATATATGTATATATATATATATGTA
This sequence comes from Myxine glutinosa, assembly GCF_964187855.1. NCBI lineage: Eukaryota > Metazoa > Chordata > Myxini > Myxiniformes > Myxinidae > Myxine > Myxine glutinosa. Next base: position 74,705,331 of record NC_136263.1, read on the forward strand.
TATATATATATATATGTATATATATATATGTATATATATATATGTATATATATATATATGTATATATATATATGTATATATATATATATATGTATATATATATATATATGTATATATATATGTATATATATATATGTATATATATATATATATGTATATATATATATATATATATATATATATATATATATATATGTATATATATATATATATATATGTACATACACTATATATATATATATATTGTTACGGATCTTACCGTCGGCCCTTTTTCCCCTTACCAAGGGGGGATTAATCCCCTTGTCTGCGACTGACCGACGTGAGTCCTGAAGCTGCCCAGCTCCCTCCAGAGAGGCAGGTGAGCAACCTCGTTCGAGACCGCGGACAAGATGTTATTTGCCGAGCGGATTAGCAGCCGCGACTCGAATCATTAACAATACTACACCCGATCCTAAACGTTGGCCAAATCGTGCCACAGGTATTCAATGGGGAAATCACTAAAACGAAACGGATGTAAACGAAAGAAGGCAAGGTAGGAAGAACAGGATTTATTATTATTTACACAAGACTAAAGGAAGAAAAGCAATCAAAGTAATATACAGGAAAATGGAAGGATCAGAAGGACACAGAGCAATTTCTAGCTTATCTATACAGGCTTAACTTATACCCAGGACAATACAGACAGAACAAACTCACTCACACAAATAGGGAATTGCAGATTGGATTGGCTGGAGGGAGAGGAAGGTGGGACCACAAGGCTGGAAGGTTTGGCAGGGCGCACAGCAAGCAGGTCCTCTCCGGGCTGGAAGCGAGCAAGGCGGCGGCGGCACACGTATCTCGTTCGTTGCACGCGGCAGGGCTGGATCTTGCCTCGACACGCCTCGGGCTCTCGGTCATCTGCTGGTGGGGGCTCTCCCCTCACGGGTTATATAGCCACGCCCTACCAAGCCATGACCACACCTTACCAAGCCGTGCCCACCAAGTCCTGGTTGGGCGCAAGGGCTTCCTGGCTCCACCTCTTGAAGACGATGGGCCGGCCACGCCCTTCTCTCCCCGAGTTGACCGCGTGCGTAATGGAGTCTTGGGGTGAAGAAAACCGCCCAAAGCAGTAGTGGCGAACGCCGCAGAAAACTGCCCAAAGCAGTAGTGGCGAACGCCGCCGTACTGGCGCTTTGAAGAGGCCATGGGGGTGTCGGAGGTATCTATCTTATTTCAATTCGGTGCAATGCAGGGTCAACTAGTGGGAAACAGAGCCTTAAACTACATAGAATAAGAAATAACTATTTAGAAGGGCTTATGATTTTCTACGTGGATGCGATAGATTAACTAAGGTGACGACCTTTGACCTTTACAATTAACGGAGGTATTTACAAGGATCATTACATTTACACAGGGTGATATTTACAAACAGGATTCTCAAATCCGCAACAATATATATATATATATATATATATATATATATTGTTACGGATCTCAGAGACGGCACTCCCCTTATCAAGGGGGGGTTAATCCCTTGGCCCGTTAAGCTGGCCGTCTGTAGTCCTGGTACTTATAACGCTCTTTTGCTGGGCGAAATTGGTCAGGGTTATTGGTCAAGGTGTTCTCCCGAATACCTTTACCAATCCCTCCGCAAAACAGGGAGACAAGTACCCGCTCGAACCATGGACAAGATGGTATTTGCCGAGCGGTTTAGCAATCCGCGATTCGAGCCGTTAGCAATTGACTAACCCGATTCCGAGCATTGGCCAAATCGTGCCACAGGTACTCAATCAAAAGAAAGGACTAAAGCGGTCGGGGGAGAATGAAACCAAAAGGGGTAAGAAATAACAGACATTTATTAATTATGTACAAAACCAAAGAAGAAGAGGAAACGAAAGTAATATACAGAACGAAGAAGAAGAAGATACACAGGGCAGCCTTAAACAGTCTTATATTATACCCCGGGACAACAAACAGACTCACACGACAGGGAATGGCAGGCAGGAATGACTGGAAGAAGGAGAGGGTCCAGGTGGGACACCAGGGCTGGAAGGTTCGGGCAGAGGCACAGCATGGAGGTCCGCTCCAGGTCCACGCTCCGGGCTCGAGGCGAAAACCTGGCGGCAGCCGAAAGTATTCGTTTCACGAGGTAGGGGCTTTTCGAAGCAGCTTGTCAAAGAGCTCCGCGCAGCTTCGTCTCTCTCAGCCAGACCTCACCAAGCGCCGTCTCCAACCCAAGTCGACTCTTAGAAGCACCTTCTCACTCAAACTCTTGGTGTACCTTCTCACGCGTCTCTCAACCGTACATTCTCACCCGACTCCCAACCGTACCTTCTCACCCGACTCTCTAGCACCTTCTCACTCAACTCCCCCAAGCAGTCCCTTTCAGCCGCTTTTTTTGCTCGTGTTGGAATCAAGCCGCCGGCTCTGATGACACGCCTACCGGTTCGCTCACCGCGGCGCTGGTTGGTCGGTAAGGGCTTGCTGACTCCACCTCCGATGACGAGTCGACGTGCCACACCTTGTTCTGGTGGCTCCGCCCCCTTCTTCCTCGGCTTGACCGCATGGCTTATGGCGGTTTGGGGCCAACAACCGAATCAAGGCAAGGAGCAGCGAACGCTGCTGGCAAACGAAGTACTGGGGCCTATCTTATTTGATTAATGCAACGCAGATTCAACTATTGGGAACAGATCCTTAACTGAAACACGTACTAATGAAATAACTACGGAGAGGTCCTATGGTTCGCTATGTGTTGTACATGGACTAACTAGGGTGCGATCTTTAACAAGCCAATTGATGGGGATATTTACAGGGGAACATTTATAAGGGCAAATTTCATTCCCCTTTTCTCCCGCCTCTGGAACAAACTCCCCCCACTCCCTTCAATCCCACTCCTCTCTCCAGGTCTTTAAAACAGCTGTTCACCACCATCTCTTATCTTCCCCCATCCAAAACCTTGATCTTTTCTACCCCCGCTAATTCACCCCAGATACACTTTTTTTCTTCTTTCATTCCAACTTCTTTCCTGGAAGTCCTTGCAGTGTTCATATGTTTTATACCTCTCCCACCTCCCCCAAAGCTCTCACCCTCCCACATTTCTCCCGTTGTCCCTGCTCTCAAATGTTGTGTTTGTGTCCTTCCCCCTCTCCTCTCTCCCTCTCTCCCCATCTTGTCTGCCGCTCCCCTTATTTTTTGTGTTTTGTGTATCGGTTTCACTTTTTGTGTGATTAATGTTCGCTCTTTCACGAGCCTCGATCTTGTATACAAAAAAAAAGGGAAACATTTACTAAAATTTACGAGTGAAGGTTCTAAAAACCGTAACAATATATATGTATATATATATAGAGAGAGATATATAGAGACATAGAGATATATAGAGATATACAGAGATAGATAGATAGATAGATTATATATCAGGGTGTCACTAGTAATGGTGGGCGGAAATTTAAAGATGGATTTTTTCAGTCTCACCCCATAATATTATTCCACTTAGTGTAAAAACAGAGTAGAATAAATTTGGTCCTGATTAGCCATCATTTGGAGGTCGCTCATTCAACTTCAAATAATGTCCGTTTGTTCACATCACTTTCTACTTCTTGGAAATAAACCAAATAACCATTTTCCTTTATTTCATAATTTCGGGTTTTTCTTGCTTATGAGCAGGCTTCCTATTATTCCATTAGACGTTACCCCTTTTAGTGTTGGGAGGATGCCATCCGGATGGATGTTCCGGCTAGATCCGAGCCATTCGTTGAATGGATGGATGTTTGGCAAATCCGGTATAGCCGATCTTCTTCGTTCCGCCGAGCTTTACCTCTAAGGACAATTTAGGTTCGGGTACACGTGACGTCGCATCCGTGCGATATGCCGTCTATCGGGACGGGATGAGATATGCCGTCTTTCGGGACGGGACGAGATATGCCGTCTGCGTTTCGAGATGAACGGAGGAGTATGAATCGTGGAGGTTCTGCGCGCTTTGCACGACACTAAGTAACGTCCTGGGGAGGCGCGTTTCGATCACTTTGTGCGTAGTCGTAATCTGCCATACTCGGTTGAGGGCGTTCGCCGGGTCGGCGAATGACCGGTTTACAACCGGTTTACAACCCTCCCATGGGGACGCTGGTCAGGGCTACTAGACCGTGGCAGCGATGGGCGATGGATTTCAACAGGGCCGCTGCCGGTATCGGGTAACTCTCGTTATGGCTCCGAATGGCTCTCATCGATTCTCTCTCCCTCGATGTGTACCCCTGACCTCGCTATTATTCCATGACATGGACCTAACATGGATCGACCATGAACCCTTGGGAGCCTAGTCAGGTACAGGCTGACGTGGAGGCTTACTGTAATGTGCTGTTTACACATCTTACACATCTTACACATCGGATGAGACATGTAGACTTGAATGGTACGTACCCGCACATATTCTAGGCTTGCTTGCATTGATTAATATAATCGATCCTTCCTATTTGATGCCAAGATCCTGATATATATATTGCATGATTGTATTTTACAGGATGATGCCAGAGATCTGATTGATATTAAACCTACCTATGGGACAAAGTTGTGGACTTGGTTCATTTTCACAACAGAACATGGATGGATATCCAACAGAATCCAACAGAACATGGATGACTCTAAAACCGCTACCTCAGATACTGCCTTCATTTCATCTGCTGACCGCTTTCTTCGTTTCTCCTCCTCCTCCCGCTGTCGATTACGATATTCGGCTTGGCATTGATGGGTCTTGTCCAGACCTGTCATTGAGCCGGGACGTCCTCGATGACGCTGCTGCTGGAGGAACTCCCAGTCCTCTCGGCACTTGATCAGTTTCTCAGCGTGGTCAGCGTGGGCGATGTCAAAGAGATGATCTAAACGTTCAACGAATTCTTTTTCCTTCGTCTTGTGTGAATCACTTGTCCTTGAAGCGTGTTTCTTGAGGCCTTTCCACTCCTCGAAAACTTTTTCTAGTTTGCTCATGCAATGTTGCTCGAGCCTGGTTGGAATATGAGCTTTATCCCAGAAAGCCATCACTGCTCGACAAGACTCCCTTAATGCGTCCCAGACTGTCAGTTTCTTTTTTGTATACTGAATCGAGGCTTGTGAAAGAGCTAAATGAATGAGCTAAATGAATGAGCTAAATTTTCATGGTGAATGTAGAAGAAATGCCCGAATGCTTGCCGACAGTCGCGTGAAAAAGTAAGTACACCCCATGTAAAGTTTAAACTTTTTCAACATATTTCAACATACAGCTATTTGATCTTCATTTCAACAATATTGATAGATAAAGGTGATATAATATAACAAATACCATGAAACATTTACATTTTGTAGTCCATTGTATAATTGAAATAAACATCAATGCAAATTTCGCTTGTGGAAAAAGTAAGTACACCCTTGGCTCTAATAGGTGGTATTGCCCTCCTTTGGCAGAAACAATCTCAAGTAGGCGTTTCTTATAACTGTCTACCAGTCTCTGACATCGACTGGGAGAAATTTTTGCCCACTCCTCCATGCAGAATTCTTTCAGCTGTGCGATGTTTGAGGGGTTTCTTGCCTGCACAGCTCGTTTCAAATCCCCCCACAACATCTCGATGGGCTTTAGATCCGGGCTTTGACTTGGCCATTCCAGAACCCTCCATTTCTTTCTTTTCAGCCATTCCTTGGTGGATTTACTGGTATGTTTAGGGTCATTGTCATGTTGCAAGGTCCACCTTCGGTTGAGCTTCAACTTTTCGACAGATGGCCTCACATTATCCTCAAGCACCCTCTGGTACAATGAAGAATTAATAGTGGATTATATGATTGTGAGCTGCACAGGCCCTGATGCAGCAAAGCTGCCCCAAACCATAATATTTCCACCACCATGTTTTTCAGTTGGTATCAGGTTCTTGTGGTCAAATGCTGTCTTTGGTTTTCGCCAAACATGTCTTCTGGTACTGTTGCCAAATAACTCTACCTTTGACTCATCTGTCCAGAGCACATTGTTCCAGAAGTGCTGGTCTTTGCCTCGGTGTTCATTGGCAAACTTTAGTCTTGCCCTGATGTTCTTTCTGGACAGCAAAGGTTTCCTCCTGGCACACCTCCCATGTAGATAAAATTTGTGCAGCCTCTTTCTAATGGTAGACTCGTGCACTTTGACATCAACAGTGGCAAGAGCTACCTGTAGGTCCCGTGATGACATTCTGGGGTTCTTAGAGACTTCTTTCAGCATCTTGCGGTCTGCTCTCGGGCTGAACTTGCTGGGGCGGCCTGGCCTGAACAAGTTGGCAGTTGTTTGGAATCTTCTCCACTTGTAGATGATCTTCCGGACAGTCGAATGGTTGATTTCAAATTGTTTGGAGATCTTTTAAAATCCCTTCCCAGACTCATAGGCATCTATAACCTTCTTTCTGAAGGCCTCAGAGAGCTCTTTTGATCTTGGCTTGGTGACGCCGCACACTTCAACAACAAAGAGCAAACCAAACTAAATGTCTGAGGTTTAAATTAGACAGGTTCCTCCAAGATCCTCTCTAACGATGTTCTAATCATTTGCACCTGAGCTGGTGCACCTGATTCTAATTTTAGCTATTTGTAAGTAGTGATAAATGTAGGGGTGTACTTACTTTTTCCACAGCGAAATTTGCATTTATGTTCATTTAAATTATACAATGGACTACAAAATGTAAATGTTTCATGATATTTGTTATATTATATCACCTTTATCTATCAATATTGTTGAAATGAAGATCAAATAGCTGAATGTTGAAATATGTTGAAAAAGTCAAAACTTTACATGGGGTGTACTTACTTTTTCACGTGACTGTAGATGAGGGAAGCTTGCATCCCTTCACCTCATCCACCGTTGTTCATAGCAAGTATACCTGTTTGCGGGTATCCATCTGTAGAAAGATTAAGTGGAATATGATTTCTATGTAAGACCAATCACTGCAAAATCTGGGAGATGACTGACGTGTTGCAAGTTTTTTTTGGGTTTTTTTTTGTGCGTAGAAATATCAATATTTTTTTGGGAAGCAGGAATAATATTAAAAGAACCGCGTTTTGATGTGGTTTAGGGAGTTGAAAGGGGAACAGTTGAGAGAAGAGGAACAGACGCTGGATAAGGAAAAATGATAAGGCTTCGGGAAATGGATGACCGGAAAAATTGAAGAAGAAGCCCGCAGAGACGTCGATAATTTTATACGTGTAGAATGTAGAATTGTAGAATCTATATGTTCTATATCTATCTATAATTCCAGTAATCTCTGTGTGTATGTATGTATGTATGTATGTATGTATGTATGTCTGTGACCGCTGTTTCTCGACAACCACGGGTCCGATATACTTTAAACTTGCCAGGTATATTGCTGGGGACCCGAGGATGTGCCTTTTCAAGGTTTCATATTAATCGGACAAGTAGTTACCGAGCTATGTCCAAAAAACGATTCAACCAATCAGAGAGCAGCGAGCTATCACGTGTGCCGAACGTGCCGAACAGACTCTGCCTCGGACGGCACATTTGAGAGCGTATTCATTTATTTCACGTTGGCAAACTATGTTGCCGCTATGTTGGCGTTAAACGATGTTTTAAAACTAATTAAAACTAATTTGCGATTCTTTCGCTTTCCTGCGCGTTTGTGCATGCTATGGCGATTTCTTTACCAAACTCCGCAAGCCGTTCGCTTTGGACCAAACCATTTCATGTAAATAGAGGGGGGGGATTGTCACCGTACTCGCAAGCCGTTCGCTTTGGACCAAACCATTTCATGTAAATAGAGGGGGGGGGGGATATAATTTTAGATATAGATATAGTACGGGCATGCCCTAGTATGTAGAATTGTAGAACATATTATGTTCATCGGTCATTCATTCGTATTTATAAAAAATATGAACAAATAATAGTTTTATTTAAATTTTAAAAATCTGATTGGAATACAAAAATCTGATTTAAAAAAAGAAAAAAGAAAAAAGACTTTGGACCTCGGGGGTGACCTTTTAAAGTTATTCAATCCAAATGATTTTTCATTCACAAAGTTTTTACTACTAATCAAATAGATTCCCGGGGTGAGAATATGAAAAATCCAAACTTTACATTTTAGTGACACCCTATTATATATATATATATGATCAAGGCACCTCCTAGCTTTAATGGTGAGCACCAGCCACGGATTATGTCTCACACGGTAAAAACCGCATCACCCGCAAGGAACCAACAGCCTGTCTGCCACACAGACCATCGTTCCCGCCAGTGCAAACCAAAACCAGGGGGTGCGTTGCGATCGGCAGGGATAATAATCAACGACATAACAGCATGACGAGCGCTGTCCCGATCTCCTGTGGACCGAAGTCCGAGACCAAAGCGTCACCTCCGTCCCGGAGGCCTCAGCCCGGCCACTCTGTCAACAGACAGAGATTTATTCTTTGGTCCCCATTGGCTAAACATCAAGCAGAGCCGCCAATCCAGATTTCGGGCTTATTAACTGTTATGAGGCCACAGTTAAGGCCTGCCTTTTTTACTATGAAAAAAGGTAAAAAGTCAAACATTTGAACAGCCTCGGACGTGCACCTTGACCCCATGGCCAAGGCACAACGTCAACAAGGCTGTCCCCATAACAATACACATGTGCCTCAACCCCAAGGGGGAAGCACATGGTCATTCAAACACATGCATCATGCCCCCAAATGGCCACAATGCATGGTCATACAATTGGGACCACTCCTCTTAATAGGAGTAAGACCCCTTAATCCACTGACAGGGCATTACTCCTGCCAGGTACGATTTGCAGGCCTACCAGCGCTTTTAGGGCCTGCGCAAGGCCTGCCTTTTTTGCTTGTGAAAAAAGGTAAAAAGTCAAACATTTGAACAGCCTCGGACGTGCCCCTTGACCCCATGGCCAAGGCACAACGTCAACAAGGCTGTCCCCATAACAATACACATGCGCCTCAACCCCAAGGGGGAAGCACATGGTCATTCAAACGCATGCATCATGCCCCCGAGGGGCCACAATGCATGGTCATACAACTGGGACCACTCCTCTTAATAGGAGTAAGACCCCTTGATCCACCGACAGGGCATTACTCCTGCCAGGTCCGATTTGCATGCAGGTCTACCAGCCCTGTTTTGGGGCCACAGGGAAGCCCTGCCTTTTTTACTATGAAAAAAGGTAAAAAGTCAAACATTTGAACAGCCTCGGACGTGCACCTTGACCCCATGGCCAAGGCACAACGTCAACAAGGCTGTCCCCATAACAATACACATGTGCCTCAACCCCAAGGGGGAAGCACATGGTCATTCAAACTCATGCATCATGCCCCCGAAGGGCCACAATGCATGGTCATACAATTGGGACCACTCCTCTTAATAGGAGTAAGACCCCTTGATCCACCGACAGAGCATTACTCCTGCCAGGTCCGATTTGCATGCAGGTCTACCAGCGCTTTTAGGGCCTGCGCAAGGCCTGCCTTTTTGCTTGTGAAAAAAGGTAAAAAGTCAAACATTTGAACAGCCTTGGACGTGCACCTTGACCCCATGGCCAAGGCACAACGTCAACAAGGCTGTCCCAATAACATTACACATGCGCCTCAACCCCAAGGGGGAAGCAGATGGTCATTCAAACGCATGCATCATGCCCCCGAAGGGCCACAATGCATGGTCATACAATTGGGACCACTCCTCTTAATAGGAGTAAGACCCCTTAATCCACCAGCAGGGCATTACTCCTGCCAGGTCCGATGTGCATGCAGGTCTACGAGCGTTTTGGGCCCGCTCGAAGGCCTGCCTTTTTTACAATGAAAAAAGGTAAAAAGTCAACCATTTGAACAGCCTTGGACGTGCACCTTGACCCCATGGTCAAGGCACAACGTCAACAAGGCTGTCCCAATAACAATACACATGTGCCTCAACCCCAAGGGGGAGGCACATGGTCATTCAAACGCATGCATCATGCCCCCGAGGGGCCACAATGCATGGTCATACAATTGGGACCACTCCTCTTAATAGGAGTGAGACCCCTTAATCCACCAGCAGGGCATTACTCCTCCCAGGTCCGATTTGCATGCAGGTCTACCGCCCCTGTTTTGGGGCCACAGCTAAGGCCTGCCTTTTTTGCTTGTGAAAAAGGTAAAAAGTCAAACATTTGAACAGCCTCGGACGTGCACCTTGACCCCATGGCCAAGGCACAACGTCAACAAGGCTGTCCCAATAACAATACACATGCGCCTCAACCCCAAGGGGGAAGCGCATGGTCATTCAAACACATGCATCATGCCCCCGAGGGGCCACAATGCATGGTCATTCAATTGGGACCACTCCTCTCAATAGGAGTAAGACCCCTTAATCCACTGACAGGGCATTACTCCTGTCAGGTACGATATGCGCCCGTTTTAGGGCCCCGGACAGGGCCTGCCTTTTTTACACTGAAAAAAGGTAAAAAGTCAAACATTTGAACAGCCTTGGACGTGCACCTTGACCCCATGGTCAAGGCACAACGTCAACAAGGCTGTCCCCATAACAATACACATGCGCCTCAACCCCGAGGGGGAAGCACATGGTCATTCAAACGCATGCATCATGCCCCCCGAAGGGCCACAATGCATGGTCATACAGTTGGGACCACTCCTCTTAATAGGAGTGAGACCCCTTAATCCACCGGCAGGGCATTACTCCTGCCAGGTCCGATTTGCATGCAGTTTTTCGCGTCGCCACAGGGCGGCACACTGCGAAAAATCTAACCAATGAGGACCAAACTCGTCTATTAAGTTGATCAAGGCACCTCCTAGCTTTAATGGTGAGCACCAGCCACGGATTATGTCTCACACGGTAAAAACCGCATAACCCGCAAGGAACCAACAGCCTGTCTGCCACACAGACCATCGTTCCCGCCAGTGCAAACCAAAACCAGGGTGTGCGTTGCGATCGGCAGGGATAATAATCAACGACATAACAGCGTGACGAGCGCTGTCCCGATCTCCTGTGGACCGAAGTCCTAGACCAAAGCGTCACCTCCGTCCCGGAGGCCTCAGCCCGGCCACTCTGTCAACAGACAGAGATTTATTCTTTGGTCCCCATTGGCTAAACATCAAGCAGAGCCGCCAATCCATATTTCGGGCTAAATAACCCTCATCAGGACGGCATACTGCAATATATATATCTGTGCAGCGTCTGTCCTGTCCTGTGTTGTCCTGTGTTGTGTTGTCTTGTCACTGAACTACTTTCTCAAGCTTTTGTTAAATCGTACCAAACTTCTGGTATGCACATATCTCTCCCGTCGGTATGTCCTTAGGGTATTGTTTTTGAAAAAATTTCAATTATTATTATTTTTGGGGGGGGAATTTTTTGGGGATTTTTTTTTTTCAACTTCAATTGTTTATAAAATGTGATATCACGTATATTACAAATACATTTGTGCAAAATCATTGTTTGAATTATGATTGGTTTAAACCATGACAAAACGGCAACTCAGGTACAGTCATTTATCTATATATCTACACATCTGGGCAGTGTCTGTGTTGTCACTTAACGACTCCCTCAAGCTTTTGTTTCCGTAGTTGTGAAGTGTTTTTAATAACGTGGTGGTGAGGTGGTTTGAATTATGTGGTGGTGATGTGTTTTTATTACGTGTTTTATGGCTGTGAGGTGTTTTCAATTTCGTGGTGGTGAGGTGTTTTCAATTTCGTGGTGGTGAGGTGTTTTTAATTTTGTGGCTGTGAGGTGTTTTTATTACGTGTTTTATGGCTGTGAGGTGTTTTTAATTTCGTGGTGGTGAGGTGTTTTCAATTTCGTGGCTGTTAGGTTTTTCAATTTTGTGGCTGTGAGGTGTTTTTATTACGTGTTTTATGGCTGTGAGGTGTTTTTAATCTCGTGGTGGTGAGGTGTTTTCAATTTCGTGGAGGTGAGGTGTTTTTAATTTTGTGGCTGTGAGGTGTTTTTATTACGTGTTTTATGGCTGTGAGGTTTTTTCAATTTCGTGGTGGTGAAGTGTTTTCAATTTCGTGGTGGTGAGGTGTTTCCAATTTTGTGGCTGCGAGGTGTTTTTATTACGTGTTTTATGGCTGTGAGGTGTTTTCAATTTCGTGGCTGTGAGGTGTTTTCAATTTTGTGGCTGTGAGGTGTTTTTAATTTCGTGGTGGTGAGGTGTTTTCAATTTCGTGGTGGTGAGGTGTTTTTAATTTCGTGGCTGTGAGGTGTTTTTATTACGTGTTTTATGGCTGTGAGGTGTTTTTAATTTTGTGGTGGTGAGGTGCTTTCAATTACGTGTTGGTGAGGTGTTTTTATTACGTGTTTTATGGCTGTGAGGTGATTTACAGACTTGGCATTTAATATGGAATATTTTTTTTGTGGGGGTGAACTTACTTTTCAAGATGACTTAGAACCAAAAGTTCAATTGAATTATGTTGAAATTATTCTAGATTTTGTTAATGTGACCTTTAAAAGAAACAAAAACCACATTTGACATTTCGAAGCAAATAAATTGATCCTTGAAAGTGATGGAAACTGATTTGCCAAGGATTTGATTTGGAATTTGAAGGATTTGATGGATTTGCCAAGGTTTGGACAGGAATCGCTTGCCATGCAGTGACAATAGTCTGCTGCAATTCACGCACAGAGGTCGGCTGCTGTTCCAAGTGGTCGATTTGACGAGTTAATTCTGCCCACAAGTTCTCTATCGGATTCCTATCCGGGGACATGGCAGGCCACTCCATATGCTCCACACCACGTTCAGCAAAAAAGTGTTGGATCATGCGAGCACGATGAGTCCGTGCATTGTCATCTTGGAAGAGAAAGTTTCCTCGAAAGGCTGCACGAGCAAATAGAAGCAATGTTTCTTCCAGAATGACCCTGTACTTGAACTGGTTCAGGATTCCATTCAGAACAACCCGGTCAGTTTTGCCCCCTGCATGAAAAGCAGCCCAAATGGTCACCCTACCACCTCCAGCTTGGACTCTTGGCACTATACAATCTTCGTTGTGGGCTTCATGCACTTGTCTGTGCACTCGGACGCGGCCATCTTGACGATAGACCAGAAATATAGACTCGTCACTGAAGATCACGTGATTCCAGTGTCCTGGCTGCCATTGACGGTGCTCTCTGGCCCACTGCAATCGGCGCTGGCTGTGTTGTCTGGTCAGGCGTGGCTTTCTCAGGGGACGCCTGGCACGATAGCCTGCTTGAACCAGTCGTTGGTTGACTAACTTTCTGGATACAGGCACATTTGTCAGTTGCTGCCACTCAGCCCTAAGCCGATTAGCTGACTTGGTACGGCCATTGCAGACTAACCGGTGCAGCTGGCGATCATCTCTCCTTGTGGTTCTGCGTGGACGTCCTGGCCTCGGTATTGGAGGAGGGACACCCCTCTGAGCATTTCGTTTCAGGATCTTTGACACCTGACCTTGAGTGATGCCATACTGCCGAGTAATAGCACGCTGTTTCATGCCAGAATTTCGTAAAGCCATCAATCCATGACAAACAGCATTGTCAAGTTGACGGACCATCTCCAGAGGAAGCGGCAATAACTTTTGTAGACGTGCAGCAGTTGTTTTCCATTAATACAGAACGCAACAACCCTTATATACCCGATTGTGAAGCCAATTGTCAAATGTACCTGTCCTTACATTTTGTCACGCCACCTGTGATATAATCCTGTTATTGACTTCTTGCTGCAAAAGACAATCAGTGACATGGTTCTTTCAACAAAGGCATCACCGAAGGCTAAAAGAAACTCACCAGATTGATATACTGAGTTCAGAAAGTAAACCCAAGTCAAGAAAAAAAAAAAAATTGCATATTAAATGCCAAGTCTGTAAATTTCGTGGTGGTGAGGTGTTTTTAATTTCGTGGCTGTGAGGTGTTTTTATTACGTGTTTTATGGCTGTGAGATGTTTTTAATTTCGTGGTGGTGAGGTGTTTTTAATTTCGTGGCTTTGAGGTGTTTTTATTACGTGTTTTATGGCTGTGAGGTGTTTTTAATTACGTGGTGTTGAGGTGTTTTTAATTTCGTGGCTGTGAGGTGTTTTAAATTACGTGGTGGTGAGGTGTTTTAAAATACTTGGTGGTGAGGTGTTTTAAATAATGTAGGGGTGAGGTGTTTTAAATTATGTGGTGGTGAGGTGTTTCAAATTATGTGGTGGTGAGGTGTTTTAAATTATGTGGTGGTGAGGTGTTTTAAATTATGTGGTGGTGAGGTGTTTTAAAATACTTGGTGGTGAGGTGTTTTAAATAATGTGGGGGTGAGGTGTTTTAAATTCTGTGGTGGTGAGGTGTTTCAAATTATGTGTTGGTGAGGTGTTTTAAATTATGTGGTGGTGAGGTGTTTTAAATTATGTGGTGGTGAGGTGTTTTAAATTACGTGGTGGTGAGGTGTAATCGTCCCAAACTTCCAGTCTGCACTGACCCCTCCCCTATGTATGTGCTGAGGGGTTCTTTCTTGAAAAAAACCATTCAACCTAAATCTTCAACCTAAATTGCCTATAAAAATGTAATATCACAAATACATTTGAGCAAAATAATTGTTTGTATTATGATTGGTGTAAATCATGACAACACAGCAACTCAGGTGTAGTCATTATCCTCAGCTAAAATAAGCCCGTTCCTCAGTAACGACGCTCGGTGAGGCGAGCGAAGCTAGTATATATATATATATATATATATATATATATATATATATATTGTTGTGGATTTGTAATTGCGTGTAAAGACCACCCTGCTGCCTCCATTCTGTGTATGGGGAATATGGTGTATGTGTATGTGGTCAAAGGGCGTCCCTTAGTTAGGTCATATACAATCACGTAGCCAAATCATAGATTTCCTCCTTGTTGGTAGTTATTTCCTTATTCTGTGTATTAGGTTAAGGCTCTGTTTTCAACTAGTTAACACTGCATTGCATCGAATTCAAACAAGGTAGTATCCCCTTTCAATTTCCCCAGAACCTCCATTGGATTCCCCTTTTGTCAGCCGCATTACAAATTCCTCTGCGCGGTTTGCTGCATTCCGCTGTTTCTTTGGGCTTGCGGTTTTCGCCGCAGCTGCTTGGCGGTTTTCACCGCGACTCCATTAGCCACGAGGTGGGCTCAGAGAAGAAGGGGGAGGAGCCGCCGAATCCAGGGCGTTGGCCGCCCCTCGTCATCAAGGGCGGAGCCAAAAGAGGCAGTGCGAGCCAACCGGCACTGCAGTAGCGACCCGGTAGGTGTGCCGAGAGAGCCCGCGGAGAGAGGTCGAGGCGCGCTATAAAACGCGTGCGCGTGCGTCAGAATGGTTGGTTGTTGGTGGTTGGTGGTTGGTGGTCAGTTGTTGGTGGTTGGTGGCTGAAAGTACAGTTGTTGCTGAAGGAGGAAGGGTTGATGAAGAAAGAGAGTGGCGTTGGAGGAGGACGAGTTGAGTGTGGCGTTAAGTGGCGTTAAAGTGGAGCTGAAGAGCCCGGGGTCCAGCATGAAGCGCCCATCCGCTCGCGGTGAACGATACGCGCCGCTGCACACCAAGGTTTTCCCGCCAAGAACGCGAGTCGACTCCTGGAGCGGGACCTCGACGCCTGCAGTGGCCTGGGCCTTCCCATTCCTCCTTCCAGTCATTCCTGCCTCCATTCCCCATTCGTGTGAGTCTGTCTTTGTTTGTTCTGTTCCTGGGTATTAATTAAGATTGCTATAGGTAAGCTAGAATTTTCACTGTATCCGCTTCTTCTTCTTCTGTGGTTATTTTCTTATCCTTCTTTCTCCTTGGTTATTTTGATTGTGTAAATAGTAGTACTAAATAATAGTAGTATTTCCAACCTTTTGCCTTTGTCTTCCTCTTCTTCACATCCGTGTCGTCTTTGTCATTTCCCTCATTGGACACCTGTGGCACGATTTTGGCCAACGGTAAGAATCGGGTCTAGTCATTGTTAACAGTTCGTGCCGCGGTTGCTTAAAACTGCTCGGCAATTAACATCTGTCCGCGGTACGAACGGGGCTGTGCACCTACCTTTCCGATGGTGGCTGTACCGCGTCAGTACAGGGACCACGTCGGTCAGTCATAAACGAGGGGACTAATCCCCCCTCGCGAAGGGATCCGAGGCCGACGTTGGGTTCCGCAACAATATATATATTATATTATATATATATATATATACATACATACATACATACATACATACATACATACATACATACATACATACATATATATATATATATATATATATATATATATATATATATATATATATATATATATATATATATATATACACAGACTTGGCATTTAATATGGAATATTTTTTTTGTGGGGGTGAACTTACTTTTCAAGATGTCTTAGAACCAAAAGTTCATTGGAATTATATTGAAATTATTCTAGATTTTGTTAATGTGACCTTTAAAAGAAACAAAAACCACATTCGACATTTCGAAACAAATAAATTGATCCTTGAAAGTGATGTCAACTGATAACGAACTCAATTCATGGACAATACTGTGTTAAACTTCTGTATGTTTTCCAGAAGTATCTCTTTATTTTGCACATTAGCCAATTTTTTTTAAACAAAAACAAAAGTTAAATTACGACTGGGATTACGGACAGTAAAATTACAGTTCAGTACTTCGTGTAACCCCCACGAGCATTCAGGAGAGCACGTACACGTTGAGGCATGCTGTTCACGAGATTTGCCAAGGTTTGGACAGGAATCGCTTGCCATGCAGTGACAATAGCCTGCTGCAATTCACGCACAGAGGTCGGCTGCTGGTCCAAGTGGTCGATTTGACGCGTTAATTCTGCCCACAAGTTCTCTATTGGATTCATATCCGGGGACATGGCAGGCCACCCTATATGCTCTACACCACGGTCAGCAAGAAAGTGTTGGATCATGCGAGCACGATCAGGCCGTGCATTGTCATCTTGGAAGACAAAGTTTCCTTGAAAGGCTGCACGAGCAAATGGAAGCAAGTTTGTTCCAGAATGGCCCTGTACTTGAACTGGTTCAGGTTTCCATTCAGAACAACCAGGTCAGTTTTGCCCCCTGCATGAAAAGCAGCCCAAACGGTCACCCCACCACCTCCAGCTTGGACTCTTGGCACTATACAATCTTTGTTGTAGGCTTCATGCACTTGTCTGCACACTCGGACGTGGCCATCTTGACGATAGACCAGAAATCTAGACTCGTCACTGAAGATCACGTTATTCCAGTGTCCTGGCTGCCATTGACGGTGCTCTCTGGCCCACTGCAATCGGTGCTGGCGGTGTTGTCTGGTCAGGCGTGGCTTTCTCAGGGGACGCCTGGCACGATAGCCTGCTTGAACCAGTCGTTGGTTGACTAGCCTTCTGGATACAGGCACATTTGTCAGTTGCTGCCACTCAGCCCTAAGCCGATTAGCTGACTTGGTACGGCCATTGCGGACTAACCGGTGCAGCTGGCGATCATCCCTCCTTGTGGTTCTGCGGGGACGTCCTGGCCTCGGTATTGGAGTAGGGACACCCCTCTGAGCATTTCGTTTCGGGATCTTTGACACCTGACCTTGAGTGATGCCATACTGCCGAGCAATAGCACGCTGCTTCATGCCATAATTTCGTAAAGCCACCACTCCATGACAAACAGCATTATCGGGTTGACAGACCATCTCCAGAGGAAGCGGCAATAACTTTTGGAGACGTGCAGCGGTTGTTTTCCACTTATACAGAACGCAACAACCCTTGTATACCCGACTGTGAAGCCAATCATCAAATGCACCTGTCCGTACATTTTGCCACGTCACCTGTGATATAATCCTGTTGTTGACTTCTTGCTGCGACAGACAATCAGTGACATGGTTCTTTTAACAAATAAATCACCAAAGTGTAAAAGAAACTTACCAGATTGATATTCTGAGGTAAGAAAGTAAACCCAAGTCAAGATTTAAAAAAAATTCCATATTAAATGCCAAGTCTGTATATATATATATATATATATATATATATATATATATATATATATATATATATATATATATATACACAGTGAAACCTTGACTTACGAGTTTAATTCGTTCTGTGACCGAGCTCGTAACTCAATTTGCTCGTTTCTCAAATTAAATTTCCCCATTAAAATGCATTGAAATGCTATTAATCCGTTCCAGCCCACCAAAAACCACACCAATTTTTTTTTAAATATACAGTATATATAAAAATATCTCGCGCTTTATATTTCACCTGTATGCAGCATACAAGTTGGCAGGATGGCCTGGACTGGAGGTACGCACACTTGACTCTAAACTGTCCAGCCTGGGTTTGAATCCCGACCCAGCTATAACCTGTCATGGGTGAATCACAGGCAGGGTGATTCATCAATGCGTGTACCGCTAAACTGGGCGCCCCGTTTGCGTCCCATAATCGTTGTTGGATGTTAAGGATCTCACCGTGTTTTCCACAAAGAGAAGGCGAGCTATCGCCGGCACTCTGAACAAGTTGTGGCCTGGCATGCTCTTCTTCTCTGCCGTTATATACGTCCTCCTCGGCATCTTTTTCCAGAAGAGCCCTGTCTCGTCACAGTTGAAGATTTGCTGGGGGATGTATCGTTCGGCTTCTATCAGTTCGGCAAAAGTTATAATAAAATCTTCAGCTGCCTTCACATCCGAGCTTGCTGCCTCACCATGCCTGACGACGGAGTGAATGCCGGTCCTCTTCTTAAAATTATCAAACCATCCCCGACTGCCTTTGAATGACTTCCGATGCCTTGTCCGTTGATGTTCCCGCCGTCTGCTGCACCAAATCCCCGTAAATGTCTCGGGCCTTCTCACACATGATGCTCTCGGTCACGGTATCTCCTGCGAGCTGCTTCTCCGTCAACCACACAAACAACAACTTCTCCATCTCTTCATGGATAGAGGTCCGGAGCTTTGAAATAATCGTAACACCCTTGGCTGGCGTTATAGCCTTTATCGACTCCTTCTGCTTCAAAATCGTACATATCGTAGAAGTACTACGATCGTACTGCCTCACCAAGTCGACAACACGCACACCTCGCTCATGTTTTTCGACGATTGCGTGTTTTATATCCAAGCACATCATCCTCTTCTTCTTCTCAGTACTGCCCTTGGCACTCAATTTCTTAGGACCCATGGTTAAAACTAAGAAATTTTCCAAAATAACCAAAATGCGAAAACAAAGCAGCAGCGATATACGGCAGAGATGCTTGCACGGCAAGATAACCACGTGACCGGAACCCACCTGGTGGCGGGTGGCGTAAGCTCGTAACTCAGATCTCGGCTCGCATCTCAAAGCAAAAAACCGCCCGAGCGACGGCTCGTATCTCGGAAAACTCGTAAGTTGGTGCACTCGTAAGTCAAGGTTTCACTGTATATATATGTATATATATATATATATATATATATATATATATATAAATATATATATATATATATATATATATATAATGTTGCGGATATGGGATTTACATCCATCCATATACGCTTGTAAATATTCCCCTATTTCCTCATCCTTCCCAACTATCCCCAATCCCCCATTCCCTAGTCCCATTTTCTGTAAACAACACTCTGTAGACCCGAACTCCCCCTATTTCCCCCATTAAATGTCGCATCCAGGTCCACCGCATCTCACGTAGACAACTATAGGACATCTTGCTAGTTATTCTTAGTCTATGTCAGTTAAGGACTCGTTTCCATTAATTCTGACTCTTCGTTGCACCAGAATGTGATTGTATGGCACCGTTAGAAAGTTTAGGACCTCCCAATACCTCCCCGCAGCTCTTCCTCATGGAACAACAACAACAACAACAACAGCGGCGGCGGCGTGGGGAGTGCGCGTCCTCACTCCGGCTTGGTTAGCCGCCATCGAACATGTGCTCGATGGGGTTACCATGTAGGGGCTCGCTGTCAGCTCCTCGTCAAGGGCGGAGCCCGGTAACCCCCCGCACCCAATAGAAGCGGCGGACCAATCCCATCTGGGGCGGAGCCAAGCAGCCGAGGGTGTGTGACTCCCCGTTGAGCATGCGCAGGAAGAGGGAGGTGACGTCAGATGCGCGCTGGACTTGAAGGAAGAGAGACGCCACCTCCGAGCGCTGCAATACCTCACCCGCATCTCTGGACTGGACCGAGCTGTATCCTGTCCCTGAGCCAAGGTGCACCTTGTGCTATCAATCGACTGCCTGTCCTTCCCTGCCAGCAATCCCTGTGTAAGTCAGTCTTGTCCCGTTTGTCTGTGGTCTGTCGGGGATAAGATAAGACTGTGTCTAAGTGCCCATCTTTTCTGTGCTTTACCTCTTACCTTGTAATCTACTCCTTTTCTGCATCACCAATTATATCCTCCTCCGGAGGTCTTGAGAACTGTACCCCTTGTGTCGTTTGATTTATCCCAGCCGTTGTGTCCTTTCCTTCATTGATTTAGCATAGCGCGATTTAGTCAACGTCGGGTGGAATCGGGTAAACTGTGCGAACACGGCGGCCATTCCGCTCGGCCCATCATAACATCTTAATAAGTCGTGTCCGTAACAATTGGTGTCGAGGAGTGAGATCGGACCCGAAGCGCGCTTCACGCGCTCGAAATTATTAACGGCGAAATTTGATTTTGTTTTACAAAAATAAAAACCCGAATTTTGAAAGTCGCGCTATGGCAGATCAAGACGGCTGGGTTCCGGTAGAGGAGAGTGAGGCAGGGTCGATCCAGGACCAAATTGAGGGACATGAGGAGAGCGAAGCAGTGAGGGTGGCAGGTTCGCAAAATGGCGTCCTCGCGCACGAGGTTGCGGGCGCGCAAAATGGCGCCTCGCACATGGCTCCGGCGGCCGCACCCGCTGCACAAGTGGGAGGGATGGCCCAAATGCAGGCCCTCATGGAGCAATTTATGGTACAAATGCAGGCGTCCCTCAACCTGCAGAGTGAGCAAATGAGGTCTCAGAGTGAGCAAATGGGGGTAATGGGGAACCGGATGGATGCTCAGGGTGAGCGATTGGAGGGCCAAATGGGGGCCAATAGCCAACGGTTAGAACAAAGGATGGGGTCCAATAGCGAGAAATTGAGGGAGGACATGGGGTCCAATAGCGAGAAATTGAGGGAGGACATGGGGTCCAATAGCGAGAAATTGAGGGAGGACATGGGGGCCCAGATCGGAGGGTTAGGGAGTAGAATAGAGGGATTAGACAAGAAATTAGAGGGGTTAGACAATGGAATGGAAGGGATGAAAAAGGGGTTAGAGGGGTTAGAAAACAGTATGGAAGGCAAATTGAGGGACATAAGGGACCAAGCGGAAAGGGAAGTTTAAAAAATGGGGCAGCAGATAGAGGGGGTCAGAAGGGGGGTAGAAACTAAATTGGATGCTCACAGGGAGGAAATGGAGCAGATGAGGGTGGCATCTGGGCAGGAGATGCAGGTGATGGGAGAAGAGATCAGAAGAGGTGTGAGTGAGGAGGTCGGAGGAGTGCGCGAGGAGGTGAGGCACTGTAAGGAGCGCATGGAGAAGGAGGTGAGAAAGGGGACTGTAAAATTGCAAGGGGGTATAGAGGAGTTGACGCTGGGAGTAGAACAGCTGACAGTGGGACAAAAGGAGTTGGGGGACCAGGTAAAGAAGAACACAGCGGTAATAGAGGGTTTAAAATCGACACAGAAGGAGATGAAAAAGGACGTATGGGGTAATTAAAAAAGAGTGTCAGACGGTACATGAGGACCTGACGAGGAAAATGAACAAGGTGGTAGAGGTGATGGAGGTTAAAGAGCGGGAGGTGCGGGAGCACATAGAAAAAAATAAGGTGGAGTTAGAGGAAGAACTTAAGGGGGCGCACGAGGAGATGAAGGAGGTGAAGCAGAAATTAGAAGAAGTGGAAGAAGGGGTGAGCGAAATTAAGAAGCGACGGAGAGAGGATAAAAAAGAGATAAAGGAGGAAGTAAAAGAATTGGTCCAAAGTCTGTGTTCGGATCGTGATGATGTGCTCATTAACCGGATGAGGGATTCGCAGGTGATGGAGGAGAAGCGAAGAGAAAGAGGACCCGGTGTAAGTGGTGACCAATATGGTCGTGCGTATGATGCGCCAGGTGATTTAATAAGCTTGGGGGTCGAGATGGACCCGGATGTTCGTGAGAGGCCAAGAGTGAGGTGTATGGCTGGTCCGGAGGGTATGGAACGAGGGTGCGAGCAAGAGGGTCCGGTGATGGGAGAGGTGCGAGGTGTGAGTGAGCAAGGTTGTGGTGGTATGGAATGGGTAGCGGGTTGCGGAAGTGTGACCCATGCATCGACACCAACAGGGGTAGTTTTTAGAGGGACAGGGGAGGCACGAGAGCCCCTTGGGGGTAATGTACTGTGGGGGCCCGGCCGGTTCGGCCCCGCGCTGACCCCGCAAGGGGCGACGCACGGGGTCCGGCAGGCGGGCAACGACTCGTATACGAGGTGGTCCCACAAGGTCCCACTCGCGCCGTATGACGGTGGGTAAGGGTGGCATCCCTGCCACCCTTCCCATGAAGGTGGGGCAAATGCGCACTAGATTTATGGGGTGTATGGCAGTGAAAACTAGCCCGGGTGGGTTAGGATATTGTGTGTAGGGATCTAGCGAAGATGACATTAGGTAACGTTAAGGTTCAGATAGTGACTGATACCTGTAGTGGGGACGCAGGTAGTTTA
Organism: Myxine glutinosa; assembly: GCF_964187855.1. Classification (NCBI taxonomy): domain Eukaryota; kingdom Metazoa; phylum Chordata; class Myxini; order Myxiniformes; family Myxinidae; genus Myxine; species Myxine glutinosa. The sequence goes on from NC_136263.1 coordinate 74,727,850, forward strand.
GTGTGTTTGATAATGACGAGGGAGCGCAATAGTTTAAAGGGACGACTGGGAAGCGCAAGTTTCAGAGGGGAGTAGTTAGATGAGATGATGCTGTGTGAGAACTGGACAGGTGTGTGGAGCAGTGTATGAGTAGTGAGTGTTGTGGATCAGCGCGAATGCGCTTAGGGGAGAGAAGGGTGCAGGCGGCACCAAGTATGAGTGCACAGGTGTGCAAGTACAGGTGTGTGGAATATATGGAGCAGAGAATGAGTGGTGTGGAGAGAGTTGGAGTAAGTGGTACGGAGTGGTGTGCATGGTGCGAAGGTGTGGATGGGGGAAGAGTGGACCCCTTTCACGAGTACCCGGGGCGGGTAGTGTAAGTGTTAGGTAGAGGGTATAGGTAAATTGTGGTTGGATATTGGCATTTGTGGTGCGGTTGCAGAATGGTATTGTGGATGGGTGCATTAGTGTTGTGGAAATGGCTGGGCGTGTAGCCTGTTAGTGTGTGTAGTTGGGTTGGGCACTCCACCACTGTGAGGATGTCGGCCAGGTGAGGCCGCAGGTAGGCTCTGGGAGCCGTTAGTGTCAGTGGGTGCCTGAGGATCCCGGGTGTGGATCGGGCAGCCCGTGCCAGAGAGGGCACTGAGGGGGTGAGAGTGCGAGAGGGCCTTCCCCAGTTAGTTAGGTTAGGGTGAGGAGCAGGTAAGCTCGGGTGGCAACTACAGTGGTGGAGGTGTGCAGGTGGGTAGACCTGCTGGGAGAGCTACACGTCACAGCCCAGAAATTGTGCGAGGGCACCGGGAGATGAATCGGGGGAGTGAGACCCCAAATTGAGAGGCACCACAGTTTGGGCAATGGGAATTGGTTTTTAGAACCCATAGTGTAAGTTGGCCAATGGATTGGCAGGGAAAGACCCCGGGTAATGTAAAGTTGTTAAAGTCATTTAGGAAATAGTTAGGATTGATGAACCTGTCGCACCATACGCAGCCACTTACCTGAGGTGATGATGATGACTCCACACCTGTGTTTTCTTTGTTTTGTGTTGCAGGAAATGAGAATTGCTGTGTGGATTTGTGAGACGCATCACGACGTGGATAAGACATTGGGGTGATTCCATCTCTCCCTCCTTAGGAGGGACTGATGATGAATTGGTGATGGCAAATTTTGATGAGAGTTGGAAATGGCAAATTTGATTGGTTAGGAGGGAGAGAAGACGAATTTGGTTTATGGGAGGAACGGGGAAGACAGTAGGGACGTTTGTTGATGTGTAAAGTAGATGTTTATGGGTAGTGTGGTGTTTTGTGGATACAGTAAGGGGTAAGGGAGGGGCAATGTAGGTTACCTGGTGGGGGGGGGGGGGGGCGTACGGTAGGAACGTACCTGTCTCACCTGGTTCCCATGTGCCCCTAGTGTGCATTACCTCATATTGCGTGCACTTTTGCGCCCTTACCACCTTGCTCACTTGTCTTACTTTTGTCTCCCACCTCCGAGGATCTGGCTTTGGGGCAGAGAGAGAGGAGAGAGAGGTGCTGGCTCCGCAGTTGTGGGCCTGTACTTTCGCTGCTTGCTGCCTGGATCGATACACCATATGGACCGCAATTTTTGTGGCCGCCCACCATGGACCGCAGTTCTTTTGCGGGCAAGCACCACCCGTGGATGGACCTCTGCGTCAACGTGACACCTATGCCATACAGGTGAACCACTTTTAGTTGGCCCCCCTGACGGCCACAATTTAGAAATGGACGCGGTTGGCGCCTTTCTTTATTTCTAAGGAAGCCAGAAGGCCAAGTACTTCAAGAAGGCAAGACCAGCGGCAGAACATCGGCCGGCTGCGACACCACCAGTGACTATGAACACTTTATTGGTGCACCGGATGGTGCTGACTGTGTGTATGGGGTGGTGCTTTTGGTGCTTGGATGGGGTGCTCTGCACATTATTAAAGGCCGTAGGGCCACAGGGCACTCGTGGGTTGGTGTATCGATGCTGGCATGCGTGCTCTCTCTCTATGCATAACATCTGCATGTGTTCCTCAAAGAACAGGTCCTGGATCGTAGTGTAAATATCAGTGTAGTCTTGTATAAATGATGCTCCCTACCGGCTGTATGTTTAGTTTGAGGATTCTTTCCGCGATTCGGTTATCCTGTGGGTGTGTTTCTGTGAAGAGAAGGGTGCAACGTCGCAGGGGGACATAATTACTCATTTGTGAACATCTGTAAAACTGTCGCACTCAGGGTTGAGTTAATAGTAGAGGGAACTACATCTGAGTGCCACACTAACGTAGTTAAAAATTTATCGGGTCGGGACGCCCCGAGGTAGAGAAGGGTGCAATGTTGCGGATATGGGATTTACATCCATCCATATCCGCTTGTAAATATTCCCCTATTTCCTCATCCTTCCCAACTATCCCCAATCCCCCATTCCCTAGTCCCATTTTCTGTAAACAACACTCTGTAGACCCGAACTCCCCCTATTTCCCCCATTAAATGTCGCATCCAGGTCCACCGCATCTCACGTAGACAACTATAGGACATCTTGCTAGTTATTCTTAGTCTATGTCAGTTAAGGACTCGTTTCCATTAATTCTGACTCTTCGTTGCACCAGAATGTGATTGTATGGCACCGTTAGAAAGTTTAGGACCTCCCAATACCTCCCCGCAGCTCTTCCTCATGGAACAACAACAACAACAACAACAGCGGCGGCGGCGCGGGGAGTGCGCGTCCTCACTCCGGCTTGTTTAGCCGCCATCGAACATGTGCTCGACGGGGTTACCATGTAGGGGCTCGCTGTCAGCTCCTCGTCAAGGGCGGAGCCCGGTAACCCCCCGCACCCAATAGAAGCGGCGGACCAATCCCATCTGGGGCGGAGCCAAGCAGCCGAGGGCGTGTGACTCCCCGTTGAGCATGCGCAGGAAGAGGGAGGTGACGTCAGATGCGCGCTGGACTTGAAGGAAGAGAGACGCCACCTCCGAGCGCTGCAATACCTCCCCGCATCTCTGGACTGGACCGAGCTGTATCCTGTCCCTGAGCCAAGGTGCACCTTGTGCTATCAATCGACTGCCTGTCCTTCCCTGCCAGCAATCCCTGTGTAAGTCAGTCTTGTCCCGTTTGTCTGTGGTCTGTCGGGGATAAGATAAGACTGTGTCTAAGTGCCCATCTTTTCTGTGCTTTACCTCTTACCTTGTAAACTACTCCTTTTCTGCATCACCAATTATATCCTCCTCCGGAGGTCTTGAGAACTGTACCCCTTGTGTCGTTTGATTTATCCCAGCCGTTGTGTCCTTTCCTTCATTGATTTAGCATAGCGCGATTTAGTCAACGTCGGGTGGAATCGGGTAAACTGTGCGAACACGGCGGCCATTCCGCTCGGCCCATCATAACATCTTAATAAGTCGTGTCCGTAACAATATATATATATATATATATATATATATATATATATATATATATATATATATATATATATATATATATATATATATATATATATATATATATATACAGTGGAACCTTGACTTACGAGTTTAATTCGTTCTGTGACCGAGCTCGTAACTCAATTTGCTCGTTTCTCAAATCAAATTTCCCCATTGAAATGCTATTAATCCGTTCCAGCCCGCCAAAAACCACACCAATTTTTTTTTAAATATACAGTATATATAAAAATATCTCGCGCTTTATATTTCACCTGTATGCAGCATACAAGTTGGCAGGATGGCCTGGACTGTAGGTACGCACACTTGACTCTAAACTGTCCAGCCTGGGTTTGAATCCCGACCCAGCTATAACCTGTCATGTCGGTGTTTCACAGGCAGGGTGATTCATCAATGTGTGTACCGCTAAACTGGGCGCCCCGTTTGCGTCCCATTAGTTGTTGGATGTTAAGGATCTCACCGTGTTTTCCACAAAGAGAAGGCGAGCTATCGCCGGCACTCTGAACAAGTTGTGGCCTGGCATGCTCTTCTCCTCTGCCGTTATATACGTCCTCCTCGGCATCTTTTTCCAGAAGAGCCCTGTCTCGTCACAGTTGAAGATTTGCTGGGGGATGTATCGTTCGGCTTCTATCAGTTCGGCAAAAGTTATAATAAAATCTTCAGCTGCCTTCACATCCGCCTCACCAAGTCGACAACACGCACACCTCGCTCATGTTGTTCGACGATTGCGTGTTTTATATCCAAGCACATCATCCTCTTCTTCTTCTCAGTACTGCCCTTGGCACTCAATTTCTTAGGACCCATGGTTAAAACTAAGAAATTTTCCAAAATAACCAAAATGCGAAAACAAAACAGCAGCGATATACGGCAGAAATGCTTGCACGGCAAGATAACCACGTGACCGGAACCCACCTGGTGGCGGGTGGCGTTAGCTCCAAAATAACCAAAATGCGAAAACAAAACAGCAGCGATATACGGCAGAAATGCTTGCACGGCAAGATAACCACGTGACCGGAACCCACCTAGTGGCGGGTGGCGTTAGCTCCAAAATAACCAAAATGCGAAAACAAAACAGCAGCGATATACGGCAGAAATGCTTGCACGGCAAGATAACCACGTGACCGGAACCCACCTGGTGGCGGGTGGCGTAAGCTCGTAACTCAAATCTCGGCTCGCATCTCAAAGCAATAAACCGCCCGAGCGACGGCTCGTATCTCGGAAAACTCGTAAGTTGGTGCACTCATAAGTCAAGGTTCCACTGTATATATATATATATATATATATATATATATATATATATATACTGTATATATATATATATATATATATATATATATATATATATTGTTGTGGATATGAGGATTGTGTTTTTTTGTTTTTATTGCTTTATTCTGGACCCTCCTGCCTCCAGTCTGTGTATAAAGGTCAAAGGTCATTCCGTAGTTATTTCATAAACAATCACGTTAGCCAATCATAGATTTCCTCCTTGTTGACAGTTATTTCCTTATTCCTTATCTGTGTAGTAGGGTAAGGCCTTGTCTTCCATTAATTGACACTCCATTGCACCGAATTCAAATCGATAGATCCCCTTTCATTCCCATTCCCAAAGCCTCTACTGCCAACTGAATTTGCCGCCATTGCCACGCGGTCGGCTCGGAGAAGAAGGGGGAAGAGCTGCCGAATCCTGGGCGTGCCCGCCCATCGTCATCAAGGGTGGAGCCAGAGGGCCGTGCCGACCAATCAGGGCCGAGGCGAGCTCACCGATGGGCGTGTTCTAGAGGCCGGCGGCTTGATTTGCCCGCGGCGTTATAAAAAGCGCGCGCGGAAGCCGCTGACAGAAGCGCGGGGGAAGCCTTTGACACAAGTGCGGAGGAGTGATGAAAAGGAGTCCTGAGAAAGCACACGACGTCCCCACGGCAGCACGGAGAGCGAACCATTGAGCAAGACTGAGAGAGAGAGAAACGTGAGGGGGTGCCTGTATTGCGGCAATAGGCCGATACCCTCTAGGCCCTATTGCCGGTCGGTGAGACGCGAGGCTGTGTTTGCCGGGTTTTCGCCTCGACCCCAAAGCGTGGATCGGGGCGCGCGCTTGGAGCCGGACCTCGACGCCTACCATCTGCCTGGACCCTCCTCTGCCGTCCCAAACCATCCCTGCCATTCCATCCTTCTTGTGTACGTGAGTTTGTTCTGTGTCTTGGCCTGGGGTATAAGTTAAGCCTGTTTAGTTAAGCTAGAATTTTCACTGTGTCTCCTTGATTCCTTCTGTCTTTATTTTATTATCTTTCCTTCTTCCTTGGTTTCTTTTGGTCCTGTAAATAGTAATAAATAATAATCGTATTTCAAACCTTTTTGTCTCCTTCTTCTTCTTCTTCACATCCACATCGTCTTTGTCTTTTCCCAATTGAACATCTGTGGCACGATTTGGCCAACGTTCAGAATCGGGTCTTAGTCATTGTTAACGGTTCGGGCCGTGGCGCCATCCGCTCGGCAAATCCAGTAACATCTTATCCGCGGTCCGTAACAATATATATATATACATATATATATATATATATATATATATATGGTGAATGGAAAAGGGAATCATGGACATCCTTTGGGTGGAACATGTCTATATGTATATATAGATGTCTATATGTATATATATGTCTATATGTATGTCTATATGTATGTCTATATGTATATATGTATATATATATAGAACATGTCTATATGTATATATATATATAGAACATGTCTATATATGAAAAGGCATATATATATGTATCATGGACATCCTTTGGGTGGAACATGTCTGTTAAATATGCAATGTCTGGGGTAGCAGCAGCAGCCTGATTGTTGGAACAGAGTCCTCAAATGTTGGAGGTCCATACTCTGAGGGGAATGGAAAAGAATAGAACAGTTGGCCCCAACATTTGCGGATCCTGTGTATTTGCGGTTCATAACGTGACCTGCTTCTACATTCGCACTTCGTGTATTCGCAGTTTAAGAAATAGTATTCAATTTTTTTTTTGTTATACATCAGGACTGGTCTCCTATATCCACCACCACTGATATTAATTCAGCCTGGGAATTCTTCTACAGAAACCTGCTCTCTCTCATGCACAGATTCATCCCATCTCTTCAATTATATCTTACTTCCTGCTCTTTGTACTCTGAATCCTTTGGTGAGGAAATTTCTTTAAAACAACTTGCATTCTCCTCCTGCAAGTCAAATCCAACTGAAGACAACCTCAGATCATTCCACAAAGCTCACAAGTGTGCCCACCCTCTGGAGAGCCAGAAAACAATATCTTTCCAATCTCAAGAATGAGCTTTCACACTTGTCCCCCTCCTCTAAAACATGGTGATGCATTGTCAAGTTGGCACCCTCTGCCCTCTACATGCTTTGTCCCCCTCAGGTATCTGCAGAATGCACGCAGTCCACCAGCAACCCCCTCCTAGTGAAACTGCCTCCATCCAGAACCACTGCTCACCTCCACTCATTTATTCCTCTTAATCCCCACTTGTGGAACCACTTTCCATGCTCTCTTCAATTCATTCTTCCCTCCAAGTCTTCAATACAGCTATTCACCACCATCTCAAGTCATCCCCCAACCAAAATCATGATGTTTACTGCACCTGTTAAACCATCCCCCACCCCTTCCAAAATTTTTGCTTATGTATCCATCTTCTCCACCCTTTGTGTTCTCCCTTATCCCTCATCGCTACCTGCATTCTTTGTTTGTCAGTCTCCTTCTATTTTCTCCCTCCGTCCTGCTGTTGGCATCTCCCCAGCTACTCCATTTGTTATGTTGTGTCATTTTTTGTTTTGTGTCATAGCTCTTCCAGGACCTAGACCATAGTTAACCCCCCCACCCCCCTCCAATTCAAATAATGTCCCCACATTCACAACTTTTCCAGGAACGTATCCCCCGCGAATGTCGGGTCCGACTGTATTTGTATTCCGCTGTTGTAACCTGTTTCAAATCAGAGTGTACGTCATTTCATGGAGTACCTCAATGAATTAATTGGCATTTGCTAATCAATTTACTTTTCCAGGTGCCAGTTTGCTGGGAACCAGGAGGCATATCGTTCCCACCTCACTGCTTGCCGTTTTGAGGGACTGAAAGAGTTCTTGCAGCAGACTGATGATCGCTTCCATGAGCTGCAGTTTTCCATGGTGCAAAAAGACCAAGAGATTGGCTTCCTACGCAGTATGCTGGGAAAACTATCTGAACGTCTTGAGCAGCATGAGAAGTCCATCGAACTGAAGTTTGGTGCGTATGTCTGTGTTTTTCCTGGTTATGTTCCAAGTAGTTGGAAATAATACACTTGTTTAAAACTTAGGTTGCACCTTTCATTTTTGTTCCCTCATGAGATATTTTGTGCTTTGAAAAGCATTGTTGTGTTTTTCTCAACATCAGTCGACAAAGTTGTCTCCAGCAAAGAACTTAATCATATTTCACCAATGTTAATTCCATTCTTTTTGCAGATGTTCTGGATGAAAATCAAAGCAAATTGGGTGAGGAGCTAATGGAGTTCCGGAGGGACACTTCCATGCTGAGTGTGAGTTCCAGTTTAGCTTTCATTTACTAATTTCCTTCACTGCCTCTTCCTTCCCCAAATTTCATCCAAAGTTCTTGTTCACTTTATCATTGGGGAAAAGTAAAAGCGGCTGTAGAGAAGTAAAAAGCTGATGCTTTGAGTTAAAAACTGCTTACTTTATCCCTCCTGTGTTATTTGAAAAAGACAGAGCTTTGATCTTTAACTGAACACTATTGTATATTTTGAGTTAATATTTTTCTGAAGATGTAAACATTTTGAAATCGGTTTTCATGGTTTTTCAAATAAATTTGTTTGTTTCAAGTAACAAGTTGTGTGCCTTTCTCAGGATGAGCTTTCCCACATCAATGCAAGGTTGAACATGGGTGTTTTAGGATGTAAGTTTTCTCCATTTTACATTGAAGCATATTTCACACTATTTTTGAACAATGTCGTTGATTTTGTGTTCATTTGGATATAATGGGACTGTGTGTGTGTGTGTGTGTGTGTGTGTGTGTGTGTGTGTGTGTGTGTGTGTGTGTGTGTGTGTGTGTGTGTGTGTGTGTGTGTGTGTGTGTGCACGCGCGCGCGCGCGCACGGATATGCGTGTGTATGCATGCAAGGTGGCTGAATCAAATAAGTTGTACAAATCCTTATCCTAAAAATTTGGAACTTCATGTATCTCATCTATGACGCAATGTGAGTGAAGAATTTATGACATTCATTACCCATGCCAAGAAACTGTTTGACATAATAGGGTGCATGGATGAAGAACCACCTTTAGAGGCCATTTTTCCCCGCAGAGCAGGGGTTGGCCTTTTTCGGGCACCGTGGTCCCCTTTTTGAAGCAATGTTTGATGGCCGGATGTTCTTCCTGCCGCCAACCCTGTTAGTCGCCTCTTGTGACACACAGGGAATTGCCAGTGAACTGGTACTCAATTTGCCAACCTCAGAAGGATGACAGGCTGAGTCAACCCCCCTGGCGTTAATTCAGCGATCGAACGGGATTCGAACCCAGGATCGTAGGATCCCAAGCTGGCACCCTAACTGCTAAACCAACACCAGGCTAGGCTAATAGGGTGCAGGGATGATACGGGTATGTAGGCCATAATAGTATTGTCCAGTTAACGATACTCTCTTTGTTCAGAATGAATGTGCGAGGCAAGACTATGCTCTCTCTACGAGTGACGTTCTAGTTTTATGGGCATATGTTATCACATTTGTCATACTAACATAGATTTCCCCAGAAAATAGTCCAAGCTATAAAACATTATTTGCACCCTGAAACCAACATCAGTCGAATCGCCGACAACAACAAACAACATGCATTTTAAAGGCCATTTTCCCTACTAGAGTGGGGGTTAGCCTTGCGGTCCCCATGACAATCTTCTCCATTTTCCCCTATTTTCTGCATCTCTCCTTGTTTAACCCTCTTGCCCGCATTTCTTCTTCCACCATCTTTAGCCAAGTCTTTCTCGGTCTTCCCTGTCCTCTACTTCCTTCTACATTCATTTCCATCACTCTTCTCAACCAGTCACTTTCATCCTTCCTCAACACATGACCAAACCATCTCATCCTGTTCCTCTTCACAGCATAAATCACAGGCTCTATTCCTATCATCTTTCGCAATTCATCATTTGTCTTCCTCTCTCTCAACGATACTCCGCACATCCATCGAACCATTCGCATTTCCACCCTTTCCAACCTTCGCTGCTGCTCTACGTTCATTACCCATGTCTCGCTCCCATAAATCATAACACTTCTCACACATGCAGCATACACCTTTCCCTTCAGCTTCAACGACACTCCCCTCATCATCAGCATGCCACTCAGTTCCCGAAACTTCTTCCATGCACATCTCACTCTAGCAACCGTTGCCGAGTCTGATCCACCTTCTCCATTCAGCATGTCTCCGAGGTAGCAAAATGTTTTCACACCTTCCAGCTTCACGCCGTCTCCAAGATCCAACTCAACATTTCCTCCATCTGCAGCTGCCTCTGTGCACACCTTACATTTGAATGTAGCTGCCACACTGGTTAATGAGCCTCTCAGACCACTACATTTTGGATGAATCCACTCAGCGCACATTGTACATTGAATGGAGTTCACTCCGACACCCTTCCTACACACAGCACAGGGCCACTTCCCAGTTCTTTCCACCTCACCACATGCTTTACCACTTGCCATCACCTTCGTCTTTCCGATACTCACCTTCAGACCTTTTGTCTCCATACATTCCTTCCACTTGTTCATCTTTTCCTTCAGGCCATCCATACTTTCTGCAATCAACACCAGATCATTTGCATACAACCACTCCCACGGTAAACCCTCCTTTACGTTCTGAGCCAGCACCTCCATCACAGCTACAAATAGTAGTGGACTTAGTACCGACCCCTGATGCACTCCCACCTTCACCTCAAACTCACCACTGTTCCCGTCCTTCGTCCTTACAGCTGTGCGCACGCTTTTGTACATTGCCATCACTACTCTGATCAACCATTCCTCCACTCCTAACTTCCTCAATGCCCATGTCAATACTTTGCGTGGAACCGTATCGAATGCTTTCTCCAGATCAACAAACCCAAGAAACAACTTCTTCCTCTTCTCCATGTACTGCTCCTGCAACTGCCTCACAATGAAAAGCGTGTCTGTCGTTCCTCTTCCTGGCATAAATCCAAACTGCATTTCGTCGATCTTCACTTTCTTCCTTTCCTCCTCTCCAACACCCTTTCCAATACCTTCATTCCATGCTCCAATAACTTTATCGCTCGGTACGAGCCATACTCCAGAGGGTCACCTTTCCCCTTGTATAGAGGGACGAGGGCACTCAGTTCCCAATCCACTGGAATGCGGCCTTCTTTCACCACCAGATTACAGATCTCTGTCATTCTCTTCACACCCCAACTTCCTGCTGCCTTCAACATATCTCCCACAACTCCCGTCGGCCCTCCCACTTTTCTACCCTTCATTGCCTCCACGTCGGCCCAGTTCACTGGTAATTCCCTGTTTGTCGTTAAAGGCGGTAAAAAGGGTTGGCGTCAGGAAGGGCATCCGGCCGTAAAACATTGACTTCAAAAAGGGGACCAAAAAACAACAACAACCACGGTTCCCAAAAAAGGCCAACCCCCGCTTTGCGGGGAAAAATGGCCTCTAAAGGTGGTTTTTATTATTATTGCTTTTATCGCTTCCTCAACTTCCTTCTCAGTTATCTTCTCTACCGGTCCTAAAACTGGGTTACTCTCTATGTTGCCATCCCATTCATTTTCTGTATTCAACAGCATTTCCATATATCTTTTCCAACTTCCTTTAATTCCATCTGGGTCGACAACGATTTGTCCCACTTCATCCTTCAAGCAACTCACCCCCATCACATCACACCTCTCTTTCGCTATCTGCTTTGCAATCCTGAATACTGCTTTCTGATCCTCTTCCGAATCCAAGCGTTCTCCGAACATTTTCCTACATGCCTCCTGCGCCTTTGCTACCTCTTTCTTTGCAGCCTTCCTGGCTGAATTTTAACTTTCATGCTCTGCTGTTTCTGCTCCCATACCCTTCGCCTTCTGCCACTCCTTGAACTTCTTCCTCTTCTCGTCAATCCTCTTTCCAACTTCATCATCCCACCACCATGTTTGGTGAATCATGAATCGCCGACAGTTGAATGGTAAATATTAGCGAAGAGGCGAATTTTGTGCTGACGATCCAAGCTTTCTCCAGTTGTTCAGTTGGGATAACATGTTTCCCCTTCCTCTTTCGATGTAAACTAACGACTGTCGTTTTTCAATTGATGGGTCATCACTGCGATTGGTTAACCAATATTTAACTGGCTTTGGCTTTTCAGCAATTGTCACGACTATTTCATGATATCTTACAATCCTTTTGTCATGCTCAGAAATTGCACGGATGCCACCACGACTACCACGTTGTGTTGATGTTGACAGCCAATTAACTCATCGTCGTTGTTGGTTTACATAATAGTTGAAGCATTAACGGTGTCCGTTGTCGTCTTGCATTACAACTCATGAGACAAAATATTGTGAAAGTCAGTTCTAAAAAAATGGAGAATCATATAACTTAAAATAATAATAAAACTATATTTCATAAGGGTATACACAATCAAATTGACAGAATTTGCTCTTCTCTGATAATAAACATCAACCTCAATAATGAACATGCGTTAATTACATTGCATACATGTAAATGACACGATTTATTATTGGAGACTACATTTTTAATTTTGTATTATAAATGTTTTGCTTTACAAATTCTAAAGGAAAAAAAAATCGTTTCCCATTAGGTTTTGGCACGGAACCAGAATTTTGTTTCCCATCGGTTCCCATAAACTTAAATCACGGAACCGAAAAACGGTTACCGATGCGATCTGAAATCCCCAGGCCTGCCCTGTCTGTCTGTCTGTTTGTTTGTGAACAAGATATCTCACGATGGACAGATTTGGATGAAATTTGGCAGAGAGGTAGCATGTGTGACAAGGACGAAATGATTAGATTTTGTTGAAGATCCGGATTCTGATCCGGCTAGTAGAATTTTTTTTCAGTGATTCTTCACCATTGGGAGATAGGGCCAAAAACGACACGTCGTAGTAGTAGGATATCTCAAAAAGTTATGGACGGATGATTTTGATTAAATGTGATTCTGTATTGTGATTTTCTGGTCTACTCTAGGATACAAAATGTAAACTGTTCACCTGGCGGAGGTATGCTCTCTACTGAGTGCCGTTCTAGTTTGGTTCTATTTTTGCACAGATATTATATCACTTGTTTCATATATGTGATTAGTGACAAGATTAACGTTCACCAATAATTGCTATTTTTCCACTTTCCAGCATATGATCCTCAGCAGATTTTCAAATGCAAAGGCACCTTTGTGGGGCACCAGGGCCCCGTTTGGTGCCTTTGTGTTTACCCCACTGGTGATTTGCTCTTCAGTGGTTCATCTGACAAGACAATCAAGGTGACTTGTAGCTTGATGCGTTTTTTTCTGTATTCATCACAAATATTAAGCAACAAATGTTTTACTGCTTGTATTGTTTTTTCTATGGCAAGTTTGAGCATTGTTCCTATTTTGGTTGAAGAGTACCAGCACATTCATCTGTAAATTTCTTAAAGAAACATGTTAGTGGAGCCCAAAGTTAAGTTACATAAAAACAAACCAAGGCCTTTAAGTTAATTGGAAATTCCCCACAATTAAGTCGAGTCTATGGGCCTATCTCCTCACCATCGCAGACAGGTCGGTGGTGTCTCTGTCTTTTACTGCCTCATTTCTTGTCTTGCACCCTCTGCTCTTTCCGTGCTTTGTCCCACCTTTCCGTACTTTGTGTATTTATCAAGCAATCCATTTTTTTAACATCCGCCATGTAAAGAAAGATTTAACAATATTGTCTCTGAAAATCAAAACGATGTTGAACATCTACCTCCAATAAAAATCAGTGGCCAGTTGCGTACTGCATACCCATGTGAAAATATTAAATACAAGCAATTTCCTGTGTCAAAAAATTAGAATAGATGATGTTTCATGTTGAGATACTGATTTAAATTCAGTCCATTTCTCATTATAAAAATTGTAAGGTCTCAAGCATGTGTACAAGTACTGTACAAATGTGTCTATCCATGGGGAGGAAGTACGACATCTCTGAAATGAAGAAAGCATTGGTCAAGGGACTCACAGATGATGTAAAGTCACAGTCAGATATCGCCAGAAAATCGGCTCGTCTCAATCCACAGTATCTCGTATCTTCAAAGAGCTTTGCACCGGCATGGTGTTGCATCATGCATAAATAATTCTGAATGGAAGAGGATCACCACGTCAAGAGATGGCAGGAAGTTGGTCGATATTGCTTCGAGGAACTGTTTCCAGTCTACCAAAAACCTTGCTCACAGGTAGAAAGACAATGGTGTCGAGCATCCAGCTCTACAACCTACCGCCGTCTTCATGAGCTTGGATTTCGCTCATGCTATGATGCCTCTCCTGAATGTGTTCAAAAGGAGGAAAAGACTGTTGTGGGACAGACACAGAGAGAGGCAGCGTGAGGGAGAGAGAGAGAGAGAGAGAGAGAGACAGAGAAGGTCAGAGATATAGAGAGACAGAAAACCGGTCCGTAGAACAATGGTCAACTATTACAAATTGACATCCTGTATCCTTTGGTGGCAAGGGGCGCCGAGTATGGTGCTGTCTCAAACAGACGGATCACCCTACCTGCTTACAGCGGAGTGTCGTTTCCGCAAAGCCAGTTGATATGAGGTGGCATGAATGTGGGGCCTCTCTGCCTGCTGAATCAGAGTTATTGTGGCTGTGCACCAAGACGGACTGGAGTATTTCATGATCCCAACTGCTGAGGTTTTTTTTTGTGACAAATACTTTGGGCCGAATTTATGAAACGTGTTTAAAGTGGGAACCCAAACGCTCAGACCACCTCGATCAATGAATCAATCAATGAATGATTGAACTCAAACGGCGAATAATTTTCAAATTTGTACAAATATGCTGGGACGATGCATCGTTGGTGGTTGTAGTTACCCCTCCTTCCCCTCCCCAGCTGCCCTCCACCATTCCCCATCAGCCATCACCCCCACAATCAGGCTATTTTCGACACTTTCTGATTGGCAAACAATTTTGAAAAAAAAACCACCCTTCAAATTAGACCGTGATTAATGGTTTTCAGAAAAAAAAAATTGTGTTTGGGTTCCCCTTTTAGAGTTAGATGAATGTAGAATCGCCATTCCTGCGATGATCACCCGTTCAAAGTTAATCGCCTGTCGCCGAAGTGTTTTTCTAATGCGCGATCAAAACCTAATCACAAGCGTTTAAATAACAAATAAACTTTTACACGTTGGCGAGGGCGTGTTTAAGAGTGTGTTTAAGGCCTTGACGCAGCATTTGACAAAAATGGTATAGTTGGAACTGCAATTGTACTTTCATATACTTCCTGGCAGTTTAAGTTAAATAGAATAACTATAAGGGTAGGGAAGAAGTGGCAAAATGTCATCAGATCTGCATGCATAATAAATAGATGGGCATTAATTAATTTTATACTATATGTACAACCAAAACATGAAACATGATAGATGTTTCAATAACAATCATCGATCACTTCACTCCAGATTACCCGTAGTGGCAAACATGTGGGAACCATTGCTCGGACACAGAGATTGTACACATTCACAGATTGTCTTTTCCATAATCAATGGTTGGAAGGAGAGAGATGAATGAGCAGAAGGACAGGGATGGATGAGTGGAAGGAGAGGGATGGATGAGCAGAAGGACAGGGATGGATGAGTGGAAGGAGAGGGATGGATGGGTGGAAGGAGAGGGGTGGATGAGTGGAAGGAGAGGGATGGATGAGTCGAAGGAGAGGGATTGATGAGTGGAAGGTGAGGGATTGATGAGTGGAAGGAGATGGATGGATTAGTGGAAGGAGAGGGATGGATGAGTGGAAGGAGGGATGGATGAGTGGAAGGAGTAATGGATAATGTCGAAGGAGGGATGGATAATGTCGAAGGAGGGATGAAGATGACCTGGATCAACCTACGATGAGGAGAAGAGGTCGGATGAAAATGAAATGTGCTGAATCCCTTTCAACAGTTGTCCGTGTCGTTGTTATTCTGTGCAAGTGCATCATTTCAATTGGATGTTGGAGATATGGGCGGGGTTTCACAGGGTAATCAGCTGTTTATACGCGCACCGCTAAACGGATGTTAGTCTCCCTTTGTAAATTGCTATTTAAATGGGTAATTAGCTGTGTGCGTACAAATATGTTTTTGTCAACGTTTAAGGGTTAGGTGTGTGTTAGCAAGATGCTCGCTAAATATCTTTTGTAAATTCGGCTCTTCATCTTCTAAGAAGACCTGGCATATCACACGGTCTACAATGGTATGGCTTGTTATGCCTCACTTTGTGATTTTATCTTGACCTACAAAGTCGCCCGACCTAAATCTAATAGCGAATTTATTTTGTACTGTCAAATTCAAGGTGAATGTGCTCAAACCCCAAACACTTTCGGGACTGAAGGATAAACTAGTCCAGTGCTGGGAATCCATCATGGTAGAATAATGCAACCGCCTCGTCGCGTCAATGCCACGCCACGTAAAGGCTGTGATCAAAGCTAAAGGAGTAACAACTAAGTGTTAAAGTGATTTTTCCTGTCTGTTGGCCTAGAATGCAAATTATTCTAATTTTGTGGAACTAATAAATGAATATATGACTGCTTATGTTCAAATAATTACTATTTTTTGTTGAAAGGAGATAGTTATGATTTTCCAAACTTTTCCGAGGTAATATTATTAGTTCTTTCTTTAGATATCAGATGTGCAAGGAAAATTAACGCTTGATCATTTGTAATCGATTTATTTAGTGCTCACTCGGTTCTCGCTGTGTTATCCTAAATTTATGAACCATATCATGCATACCTGCATACATATAGTGTATCCACAGATACCCATACATCCAAAGTCAACTATTTCAAATTCAACAGAGAGGCAGGGGTGAAAACATAACCTCCGCCCACCTTAGGTGGCAGAGGTAAAAATTTCACAGGACGTAGGGATGGTATGTCCTGCCAAAAGCCGACGACCTCCTTCCAAAAAGTATGTAAACATGGTAGGGAGCGTCACAAAAAATATAAATTATTATGTGAAACCATCCCTCCACCTTTCTTTAAATAATGTTTGTTCCCTGTCCATTCCTTCATCCATTTGCAATGATACTGTGTTGATTGTTTGCACGTAACACAAACATACACGTAAAGCATCCGAGTGAAGGCACACCATTATCATCATTGTGGTCACCCGGCATTTTCTACATTGTGATCTCAGTGTTTCTCTTCCCATTAAGGTGTGGGACACATGTACTAATTACAAGTGCCAGAAAACCCTTGAAGGACATGATGGAATTGTCCTTGCCCTTTGCATCCAGGGGTGAGAACTTCATTCAGTCCTTATCAGGGTACAGTTGAGAAAGGTTCGGAATTTTATGGAAATCTCCAAACTTAAGGTGTTGAAAACCGAGTTGCTTGTAATAATGTTTTTTCTTGTTGCAGGAATAAACTGTACAGTGGTTCTGCAGATTGCACGATAATTGTAAGTTTGTCATTTGGGTGTTGGAAAAGTTTTCTTATCTTTATTAAGTAGTAAGTACGTATTGGTGAAATGACAATTGAAGATGTATCAAGAAAAAGAAGATGTGCATTTGATTTTTCCGTTTGGAAACTACATATATTTATTGATTTGGAGATTGGACAAATTGTCCTACCATAGTTCCAAAAGTATCTTATTGATGGTACAAGGAAATACAAGGAACTTCAACACAGGAGGAGGCCTTAAGGCCCATCAAGCCTGTGCAATCATACCAACATCTTAGTACTCCCCCATCTCCACTACTTTCACATACCTATCCAACTCAATTTTAAAACTGTATACATACTGACTCTACAGGTTGAGTCACAATCCCAGGACACGCTTTTGCTGCTTATCCAAGATTTGCTTATACCATCCACCAGGGTGAGCCATAAGCCCCAATAATAATAACATATTACAGTAATAACAGTAATACATATTAAAAGGAATAATAATAACATTACAGTAATACAATAATTACAATACCTCCTTAGACATCGAGTGCATCCGTATGACGTCCGCCATTGTCACGGCATAACATAATTTTTCTCCACGTGTGGTGTGAAAACTGACTCAAAATGCCATGTGTTATGGTGCCGAATGCTTCCTGAATGCATTGTTTCAGCTCATCTACAGATGGCATGCGGTGTTCTGCAACTTTAGCTTTGACTTACCCCAACTGAGGATTGTCACAGGTGGCCAGGTCCGGACTGTGTGGTGGTCACAGAAGCTGTCAACCTGTTATCAGGATCTGCATCTGACAAATCACTAATGACAGTTGTTCCCTGTCCATGTGAAGGTTTTCTTAAATTGTACAACGTAATGATGAATATGAAACACTCAACTCTGCAGAACATTTCTGTAATGATTTTTATGAAGATCTGAGAACGAATGTTTTAAAGTTTTGAATTCCCAAATCATTAATTTTTGGTCGTCCGCTGTGCTTGCTGTCGAGTACACCTCCTGTCTGAAATACGTTTTTTCCCAAAGATGTAGATTTGATTTTGACAGTGCTGGTTTCCCAAAACGCTCCTCAAAGTCTTCTTGCACCTGTTTCATCGTCTTATTTGTGTTTCTCCTCTTGTGGTACCACACCTCTGCTACCAGCCTCTCTTCCACTGTAAATGGAGTGGTGTCTGCTATCTTAGTTTAATATATTATTTGCATTATCTGAAAAAAGAAAAGGTATAAATAAATACATGGTTTAAACAAATCTTATGGAAGCAGCTAAAACCGTGTCCTGGGACTTATGACTCACCATCTACTGCCAATACCCTTGCTGGGAGAACATTCCATGAATTCACCACTCTGAGTGAAACACCCCTGCCTTACTAAGATCCTAACTCTCCTCTCCTTTACCCTTAAACTGTGCCCCCTTGTCCTTTCAGTGTCCATTCTGCTGAAAAATTATTCTGCACTTATTGTGTCGATACCCATCATTATCTTAAGCATCACCATTAGATCCCTCACAATCTCCTCGTTTCTGATGCAAAAAGTCCTGTCTCTTTCAGCCGCTCCTCATACCTCAGTCTAGTTAGGCCCAGGATCAATCTAGTTACTACATGTTGCACCTTCTGTATTACAATTATGTCCTTCCTAAATTCCTGTACAGAGTTATAAACACTATCTCTTTTTATTTATTATTTATCCCTATGAATGCAACCAAAAACCCTGTTTACTTTACCAATTATCTGCCTGGCACTGTCCTGTTTGCTTACTCCTCCCCCCCACCCCCAAATCTATTACCACCTCCAGATCCTTCTCCTGTGTGGCATGACCCCAAACTCCCCCGAACATTATGTAGTCTCTATTTTCATTCTTACCCAACCCCAGCACCTTACATTTCCTTGTGTTGAACGGCATCTGTCAATCTTTTTCCCAGTCTAATTCAGTATCCAGATTTTCCTGAATCTGAACACCTCCTGCTCCCTTTCTGCTGTCTCCCTTTTAAGGTGGCTCTCTCTCTCTCTCTCTCTTTCCATAATTATTTGCATTGTGAATCCCTTTGTCTTTGTTTCCAAATCCAAAATCGACACTTCATCACACCTCACAGTGGCTTGTTTGGGTTAAAGACTTGTTTTCTCAAACCAGTCTCTAATGAAAGCAGTGTCTTGAGGTACAACTGCAGCAGTGCAGGTAGTCCAGAATGCCAATATAATTTTGTATTCATAATGCCTTTTACCACAGTTGATGGATTGAGTGGAAGCCAGCAAATCTATGTTCAAAAACAGTATGCGGTCTCCAGACATATGGAAATAAGGAGTCCATTCTTACCTTTCATATGCAGCACATGGCTGCTGGGTTGCATCATTTGCTTGGGGCATTGCTGTGCCACTAATACAGTGCCCCCTGTAGGTTAGAGCAGGAATTTGTAATTTGTTCAGGGTGCCGGCAATAGCTCGCCTACTCTTTATGAAGGGCATCATGGGATGTTTAACATCCACTAACTAAAGGTAGTGGACAGTACACCAGGTTTGTCGCCCATCCGAGGGACGGCACACGCATTGATGCCTCGCCCTGCCTGTGAAACACCAGGATGACAGTTTATAGCTTGGACGAGATTTTAACCCAGGATAGACAGCTCAGAGGTGAGTGTGCGTACTTCTAGTCTATCCTCGTGCCAGCCCAAAGAGTATGTGTTGAACCGCTGTTTCAGCTCCACACTCGTGAAGCCTCTTTATCATGACTTGCATGGATGTTTAAAAACTGCTGACTGCTTTGCTAATAATTTAAAGGTCTTTTTCTTGTGACTTCATTTTTTGTCAATGGTGGCATTTTTTGTAAGCCTTTGTTGCTATTCCTATTATGATTGCTTTTTATTGTTAACCATGTGAATTTGTACAGGTTTGGGACATCCAGACATTGCACAAAGTTAACACTATTCGAGCCCATGACAACCCAGTGTGCACCCTCGTCTCTTCTTCCAACACCCTCTTTACGGGTTCGCTCAAAGCCATCAAGGTAGTAGACCTCTTTACATTATAACTTTTTTGCTAAAGACAGAGTCAAGGCTCATGGAAGAGCTAGAACAAAGAACGGATCAGGACGCAACATAACAAAAGGAAAAGCTGAGGGAAAAGGGGGAAACCCAACATCAGGACCGAGGGGAAAATGTGGAAGGACATGGACAAACAAGGGATGCGGGTAATGATGACGGTTAGTGGAGAACGCAATGGGTGGACAAGTTGGATACTAAAGCAATTTTTTTTTGGGGGGGGGGGGTTGAGGGGGGGGGGTGATGGTGGTGGTTTAACGGGTGTAGAAAAGATCATGATTTTGGATAAGGAATGATCTGAGATGGTGGTGAACAGTTGTTGTGAAGACCTGGAGGGAGGAATGAGATTGAAGAGTGTGGAAGTTCGTTCCACAGGCACGAAAAAAGAGCAACAAATGAGTATAGGTTGGTAGTAATACTGCATTTTGGGAGTTTTACTAGAAGGTGTTTGCTGGTGGACCATGTGTGTCCTGCAGAGACTTGGGGGACAGAGCACAAAGAGGGCAAAGGTTGCAAGACCAGAAAGGAGATGGAAGAAGACAGAGAGACCACTGACTTGTCGGCGAAGGCAAAGTGATAGACTCAGCTTAATCGTGGGAGATTTCAATGATCTTGAAGGCCTTGGTTTCCAGAGCATCAAACTGAGCTAGGTATTGAGACAGGGGTGCCAATCTAGAGGGGAGAGCAGGTAGGTAGGTGGATAGAAGTTCAGGGCTTTCAGGTGTGCCAAGGAAGGACTTTGTACAAGGGAGGATTGCCAGTCAGCGGCGGGCTTTGGAGGCCAACTTTGAAATGTGGTTTGCCCAAGAAAAGGCAGATAGTGAGACCCTGCAGTTTGAATGACTGAACTTCTTCAAGAGAAGAACTTGAAACTATAGGACCTCCTTATGGAAAAGCAAAACATCTTTGTGTGTATATCCATAATAATAAAAGAGAAAGTGCATCTGTGTGTTTGTCTGTGTCCTCCATAACTCCAAAACTATGAAACCTAGCGGCCCAACATTTTGCATGCATACTTAGGGAACTGTAAGGGAATAGGGTGTGCATGAATGAAAACTGTGTTTGGTTAAATTTAAACACCCCTATTGAAGATTTTATAGCTTGGACGAGGCTTACCTCATGAAAGGCTTTATCCTGTGTCAGCCCAACCTCACCTCGCAGTGGTCTTAGCCGCCATTTAGATTTTGCCTGCTCAAGAGCCTTACCTTGGAAACACGATCTACTCTCACGGACTAATTAAAGTATATAATTGAAATCTGTGTTCGGGTTTGAGGATTGGATCCCGTGGACTAAAGAAGTGTCAAAATTTGGAGTGAAATCTGAACTAATTTAAATGAAATACCGGTTCTTGTAACTAAGCGTATTCGTCAAGCGTTGGATTATTCGCCCACTAAAGGGAGCGTGAGCTGGGTTTAGACCTTTTGCCTGCGTTGGTTGGAGAATGTTTCCTGAGAAGATTGAGTTAAGTGCTGTGTTTGATCATCTATGCTCTGCATGGCTGAAATGGCACTTAAGATATGCCTGGTCATACTAAACACTGCCTGGAGACGTCCGGAGTTTTGTAAGGAGCTGGAGGGGGGAGCGGGTTTGGGAGGAGGTAAGCGTGAGGGGAGGGGAAGCGCCTTCATTACCGCCTCGAAAGTACACTTTAAAGAACTTATGTACATGTACACTTTAAAATGTACACGTACACTTTCTCAATATCACGTCTGAATTTATGTACATTTCAAAAACGTGTTGAAAATGGAACAAGGTACGTTTTCATTACAAAGAAAATAGTCATGACTAATATTTGAAGTGTTTAATGAAAAAAAAATTGTCCTTTTGTCAGCGTTTTTATGTATAGTGTACGCTGTCGAGATATGCAGAAATGTGTTCCATTACCAAGCGGCTAGCTAGTGCTTGCCAAGCCAGGCGTTCCTTATCAACGGTTTTGATTGGAGTGCTAGCTTGAGTTCTTGCCACTTGGTGAATGCTCTACAAGAAATTTGTTAACTGAACACACCTCAGTTTATCCTCACATGGCGGCAAGGATAAACATATAGACTGACTTTGAAGGGGGAGTGGGGGGGGTGGGGGAGGGGGAGAAGTGGTGGTGTGGGAGTCCGGAGGGTGGGTGGAGTGGGAGTCTGCAGCGAGGGGGTAGGTAAGGGGTAGAGTGGGAGTCCAGAGGGGGTGGGGTGAGAGGAGGTAGGGGAAGGAGTGGGAGGGGAAAAGGTGGGAGAAGGAAAGGGGTAGGGTGGGGGACTGGAGGCGGTGGGGTAGGAAGAAGGAAGGGAAAGGGTGGGAGTCCGGAGGGAGGTGGGGTGAGCGGAGGAAGGGGAAGGTGTGGGATGAGGAATGGGTGGAAGGAAGGAACCGCAACGCCGGGTACCTTTGCTAGTACAGAAGAAATTGAGAATCACATATTATTTATTTTATTGCAAAGTTTATCAGTTTCTTCCCTCATTAAAGTAGTGCAGCTCATTTGGGGCTCACTTACACCATATTTTCAGAGTCAATGGGAGTGAGGAGGTTGCTTTTTGTGACTTTTGTACCTGCTCTGAGTCGGTCACAAGCAAGCTGAAAAGCAGCTCTATCCATCTGCCCACACCCAGGACTGACAGGGATTGGTATGGTACGAGAGGATATATCCATGTTGGGACACAAGATGGTCATGAAAGCGAGTGAAGAAAAGGGACTGTATGTATGTAGCAAAACAGAGGAGGAAGGACGGATAGGCTCAAAACTGCTACCATTTATTTAATGAAGAATATTGCCTTCTATCGGAAGACAGCCATGATAACATTGACCCTTAATATCTGACTGTCCACAGTGGTATTTATCAACATATTTAATCATTTCTGTACAGTTGGAGATTGGTGTCACATTTACAGGAATATTTGTGGCTGCAGGTGTGGGACATCGTGGGCACCGAGCTCAAACCAAGGCAGGAACTCACTGGGCTTAACCACTGGGTGCGTGCACTGGTAGCTTCACAGAATTACCTCTACAGCGGTTCCTACCAAACCATAAAGGTACCAGGTGGGGTGGGGTCTGGTGCTTACATACATGTTTATCATTGTCTCTTTGCCAGTATAATTTACAAGATATTAAATGCTCCCTTTGCGCCTCTTCCTGCACGGTGCTCGTCTTGTGGAAAAGCTGCGAACCATCCCAATAATTGAGATGAATTGCCCGGGGTAATGCGATTATTTACACCTTGATTTGGTCATTTTATTGTGCTTTCATTTAGTGTATTGTTTTGTGGTATCTCAAGTATAATTGCATTTACAAAGATTTGAATATGACTGACTACTCTCAGTTTACAAAGCCTTTGTCTGTAGCTCGAAGGATGACTGCTCTCTGCCATGGGCTGGCACCCCAGCACCACATATGTCTCTCCTGGATTCTGTGAAATATAAAGTTCTCAGAATTATTGGAATCTCCATTGATGAGGCCGAACACAAGGTCTGTTACTTTCGTATCGCAGTCAGGTCGGTGGTCTCTGTTTTGTAGCACCTTTTCTGCGATATTGTTCCCTCTGACCTTACAGTCATCCACCCTCCCTATCTACTCCAGATGCACACAATCTTCCAGTAACCCCCTCCACCCCGGTTAAATTTCCAAAATCCAGGCTTCGCTCTCAATCCTTGAGATTACATGAATTTGGGCACATTACGTGTGAGCGTAGTGACTGAGGGAAGTGTGAGGGGAGGGGCAAAGAGTCAGATGGGATGGAAAGGGGGTACATGATGTTTTTTTCATGCTTCCCCTGATGAAGTCGCTGGAGGCATTATGTGTTTGGGTTTTCATGAAGGATCTATCCCTACACATGATGTCTTCTTCAAGATACCTCTTCTTGGAAAGATAATTTGTGATTTGAGCATACCTTTACTCACTCACACAAGGTATTTCATCCCAATACTCACATTCTTCATTCTTTAACAACTATAGCTTGATTGCTCAGGCCGGCATGATCACCAATATGGCAGCCTACACGGTCGTGTCACCTGGTGTGGTCAACGGCACAAGGTCCGCATGCTTCCTTCAGAGATGCCAGACTTCTGCTAATTTCCAGATTTCTTCTTTAATCCTAAAATTGCCAATTATGAACTTGAATAATCAAGTTTTTTTTTTTTTGTGCTTTGTGTGCCTATGGAGAACAATTTTATGAATTCCCACTTATTCTTTCAATTCCCATTGATATGTTATTTTCCTTTATGTTGCTTTTACAACCCTTCATTGTTATTTCTCATCGAAGAGCTTAGAACCTTGCATTTATAATCGGTTATTTATTAAACAACGCCCCCTTTCTTTTCCTATCAAATTTAAACTATTGAAAGGAGAAAACGTCTTGTTTAATATGACTACCGTATGTATGGTACAGTATCTTGCTTTATCAACAAACACAGCACTACTTGTCTATTTTCACTGCATCCAAACTGACATCTATTTGCACATCTCTGCACGAAGTGTACTTCTGACAACAGTACGTTTTCTGATTCTTGTCCCTAGATCTGGGACATTCGAACTCTGGAATGTGTTCATGTGCTGCAGACATCTGGAGGCAGTGTGTACTCTATTGCTGTCACCAGCCACCATATTGTTTGTGGGACATATGAAAACCTCATTCATGTAGGTATATCTGCAGCCAAAATGACTTGCTCAAGCAGATTGAGATTTTATTTGATATTATGGAGACCCACGGAGAAGTTGGCTTTGTTTACCTTTTTCAAAAAGATATGTCACACCCCATTAATTTTATCTTCAAGTTTATACTTGTCTTTTCTGATACTAACCCCAAGCTTACTACAAACTTTACATCTGCAGTACAGTACATCCTTTAACATCTACAGGCTAACTGCCTTTCCCTCATTATGCAATGTTCATCACATAGCAAGCTTTCTGCCAGATGATATAATTAGGGTTTGTTTAGGATATGGATTTGTTTGGGATATAGTGTAATAACCTCTGCCACCAAACCAAAGGTGGATGGGGTTATGGTTTCACCCCTGTATGTTTGTCTGTGAGCAGGATATCTCAAAAAGTTGTGAATGGATTCAGACGAAATTTGATGGTCAGGTAGGGTGTGTGAAAAGGAAGAATTGATTCGATTTTGGTGAAGATCTGGATCCGATAATTTTTTGAGTGATTCTCCACCATTGAGAGAGAGGACCAAAAACTATATATAGCATGATATCTCAAAACGTTGTGGGTGAGTTATAACGAAACTAGGTAGATGAGTTGGTTAGGTGAAAAGAATTGGAGAATCCGATTCGATTTTGGAGGTCTGGATCCAGATCCGGCCTATCAGTGGGATACACAACGTAAACAGTTCAGCCTGGCAGAGGTATGCACTCCGAGTGCCGTTCTAGTTACCCTCGCCTGAGGAGAGGGTTTTGCATTTAAGTCCATTTGTTTGTTTGTTTGTTTGTCCGCACAGAATAAATATGATTTTCTCTGCAACCATTGGTCTGATTGACAGGAAATTTTCACCACAAGTGCACCTCCACCTATATAATTTTTTAATGATAAATATGACGTCAAAGATCACGTGGGTCGGTCGCCATTTTGGAAAAACTGAAAATATTTGCACCTCTATATCTCTGAAAGCGCTGCATCGAAAAAATTGAGACATGGCTCATTGTAAAGAACTCTCCATGGGGAATAAAATATGTTAATGATGATGTCATCGATGCCTCCATTATACAACAACACACAACAACAGGCATTTTAAGGGCATTTTCCCTGCTAGAGTGGGGGTTAGCCTCCATTATGACATCATAAAATCGACAAGTACAAAACTTCATCCGATCAAGATGAAATATCCTGAGCATAATCTAGGAATAAATGAGTTTAGAAAGAAAAAAAATGATGACGTCATCGGTCACGTGGTTCGGCCACCATATTTGTTTTAACACAAAAGCCTTTAAAACCACTGAAAATACATCCTGGCGAGGGTTTGCAATCTCTGATTGCTCTTTCTTGTTTCAAATGTGTGAATGAATATGAATGAATGAATGTTAAAGAAAATGTGTGAAAGAGAGGTGGATAGGCACGTTCAGACAAGATCATGTATTGCGTTATAATTATCGTGTTGTTCGTTTGTGGTGTTGATCATTTGATTTGAAGAAAATTGAGGTTGGTGGTTATGTGGGCGGGAAGATAACATTTGGTCAGAAGCACGAGAAGCAGGAAATAATTTATGCAGAGCAGTGTGAGGCGTTGCTATTTTGGCTTGATGGAAGCTACCCCACCTTCCCCATACATGTTCGCCGGGATCTCTCACAGGCCATATACGTTTGCTGGGATCCCTGGCAGGTTTTCCCCACATATTTGGAATTATCCTGTGTTTACCCAAACGATTGTATTTGAAAGATCGTTTCTGCCTTGCTGGTGATGTCATGAAGGCAGAAACATGTGAACTCACTTTTCTCTGTGTACAGGTTTGGGACCTCGAGACAAAAGAACAAATGCGCACGTTGACAGGCCATGTGGGCACTGTATATGCCCTGGCAGTCATCTCAACACCTGATCAGACCAAAGTGTTCAGTGCCTCATATGACCGCTCACTTAGGGTGAGTAAAATCATTTTGTATACATTCTTTGCTTTTAAAAA
Source organism: Myxine glutinosa (assembly GCF_964187855.1). Lineage (NCBI taxonomy): Eukaryota > Metazoa > Chordata > Myxini > Myxiniformes > Myxinidae > Myxine > Myxine glutinosa. The sequence goes on from NC_136263.1 coordinate 74,754,502, forward strand.
AAATATAAGAACCAAAGTTGAGCTTGTAACATAATTGCTGAAGGGCGGCCATCTGCCAAAAGCTCATTTAATGATGTTCGCAGAACCAAAGTAAATAAGCTTTGAATAATGCAGAGCTTTATAGATTATCTGAGTTATATAGATTATCATCGATCTGACATCTAGTGCGGACTCACTCACTCACTCACTCACTGACACAGCACCAATACAATAGCTTCTTGTGTTGCTGATACGTGCAAAGCTAGTAAGTCACCCAATAGATTCCCACATCCATATATGTCAGTTAAAAGTCAGTAACAGTTGGTATTAAATCTGTGATCATATGAAAATGTGCACGGAAAAAATATATAACCGCTTACAAAAATCTGTAAGCTTTGTGTAAAAGGTTTTGGCCTGCAGTTCTGTACTATATGCTTGAGATTAAAGATGGTTCCCCAAAAACTTATTTGCACCTCAGTCACTACCTGACTTCATTTTCTGTGCTGTATGGTTCATATATGTATCGCATTGAGGTACAAATATGTACTTTCTGGCCCAATAAATATTGAGGTTTCTGGCCCCTTGAGGTTTCTGGCTCTTCTTTGCCCAATAAATACTTTCTGGATATCTTTGTCTTGGATTGAGTGATGTGCTCCATCCTCTAGGGATAACATCCATTACCAAGCTCGTTTGCATGTCTTGAAGACCATTTGGGAACGGCTGGCATAACCGAGAGGGTGATCATGAAACAAGTGCTTGGTCTTCACACAATACCCGGCCGCCAATTTTTACGTGCGACGTAACGTCAGAGCTACATACCTGTCTTGATTGGAAAGCAAAATGGTTGAACCGGATGTGAGGCAACTTGTGATGATGACAGCCACTCTTCTTCACATTTACTTAAACAACAATGTTGTGGTGGAATATAAGGCGATCCAATGAAAAAAGAAGCTGCGCCACCAAAATCGAGTGAGACTTTGTAATAAATGCTTGTTTTTGAGATGGAACCGCTCCAGCCATTGTGCTGTTTCAATGATATATTCCTGCTTTCGTTGCTTCAGTGTATTGTGACACGAGACTGCGCTCTTGTGAATACAATGATTCTTCAAATCTTGCGTGAGATTTAGATAGTTTTGTAACTTCTGCAGGAACTCGCCTGGTGCTGTACGGACTTGTACGATCACAAGGAAACTAATAACCGCACTTGTGTAGTTTTGCCAGCGCAGAGCAAATTCTTAGTCTGCACAGACTCAAATATCAGTCAGTCATTCTATTTTCTCCTCCAAGTCAAGTGACGTGGTTACGTCACCGAGATGACGTCGACTGGCCATTTATGTGCAGCTCAAATTGGCCCGCTTTGGCCCTGGGTGTTCGAGCAGATGACCGATTATAGTGGGTGTGAACGTAAATTCTGAGGCGCTGCCCGGTCCCAAGTCAAAGACGTGATGTAAATGAGTCGTGTGAATACTTTTGATTACACCACAATTTGAGAATGCTTGTATGAAAGGAAATATAAATTGTTATTTTGAAGCATATTTTCTACTCTACTCGTGATTACCTTGTGTCTGATCAGGTTTGGAGCATGGACAATATGATCTGCACTCAGACATTGTTGAGGCACCAGGGTAGTGTCACAGCACTTGCTGTTTCTCGTGGTCGTCTATTTTCTGGTGCTGTAGACAGCACGGTCAAGGTACGTACACACACACACACACACACACACACACACACACACACACACACACACACACACACACACACACACACACACACACACACACACCCCCCCCCCCCTCTTCATTTTTCTACTTTATCAGTATTTTGAATGTCTGTTATTGTTTCTTTGTCATAGGAATAATGTGCTGCCATCAAACAGATCTTTGCTCTTTTTCAGGTGTGGACATCATGAATATAGGCCTGACCTGCTTCAACGATTAATGTAGCTATACTGATTGGAAAAAGTTTCTTTTTTTTCCAAGTTTTAATTTTTTATAACGAAATGTTTACATGATATTGTACCTTATGAATGACACCATATAAAAAGTTTTAAATTGTTTTTGTCATACTTTTGCCATTTTTCATTATGTCTTGGTTTTTATTTCATGACATTTCTTTAAATGTCAGATCTACTATGGCCTGTTTTGTATGCTTTATATGGGAAAAAAACTTAAAACTTTTAAAAGTTCGTTTTGAATTATCATTCTTATCCTGGATGTTAAAATAAATTGTTCTTGAAAATTTTGCACTTTGACGGTGGAAGTGCGAAGTTTAATTTTGATAAGCAAAACTAATTAAATCTGGCCGTGATAAACAATGACCATCTTTTCATCTTCGCCATTCATGGTTTTTAAATCATCAACTATTGCTTCACTTTTGTTCATTTTGTCTTGACCAAATTTAAGATCACATTGTGACAGGGTGGCACCTTGTGAGCATATATTGTCTACGTTTGATTGTCAATCCTACTACAGACTGTTTGATGGCTTTATGAAGGTAGAGAGTTGTGTCAAAAAACGTGGTCTGTTGATGTTAAGCTGGGGACACCTACGAGTGTTGGTTGCTGGTGGATATTAAGTATTCCACAGTGCCTTTCTACGAAGAGTGAACAAATGCCAAATTATTGCCTGAACCAGCTCCAGTCAGACATTAGACCTGGGCAGCCAATTCGTGAAAGACGGGCCAATTTGACATGTTCTATATGAAGCCCCCGTTTCCTCACTAAAGTGGGACAAGGTGTGAAATGCCGATGAAGAAGAAATTTGGCACCAATTGTACATTGAAGACGTATTGCCTAGTTTTTGTCTGAGTGCTTGTCTTATGGATACTGTTCATATCTCGTGAGTATGCTGTGTGCTGTCAATGTAAAATATACCAAGTATATTTTTTGTATACACAGTCAAAGCTCCTGGAAGAGTTAGAACGCTGAATAGAGCAGGATGCAACAGAACAAAAGGAACAGTAAAGAGAGGGGGAAAACACCAACAGCAGGATTGGAGGCCAAGGGAGGACATTTGGACAAACAAAGGTGTGAGGAGGAATGAGGGGTAGGGAATGATGCACAGGGTGTACAATATGGATGCAGAAGAAAACTCTCCTGAAGAAAAAAACAGGACAGTTGGATGGAGGTGGGCTTGGGGGTAGGAGGAGGGATAACAGAGGTTTTTTTGGGGTATACATAGTCGAGACTCATGGAAGAGCTTATACAGTGAACGGATCAGGACTTAACAGACAAAAACAGGATGCAAAACACGCATGCATGGGGTGGACAAAATGGAAACAGAAGAAAACTCCAAGGAGGGAAAATAGGAAGAAGGAGGGATTTTGGTGGGGCTAACTTGGATAGAAAAGACCATAGTTTAGGGTTGAGGATTTATCTAAGCAGAGGTAGAAAAGTTCCCCCATTAACCATATAATTTATACAAAACAATTTCCATGAAAGCTGAAATGTCAGATATTTTCAACCAATCAAATACACTGATATGACTCGGGACCAATAATTTGAAGTGGCATTGTGGGTTACATGCTTGATGGTGGAGACAGAGGGACCTGAATGAGGTTGTAGTTGCAATTGCATGCTCATAAAATGAAATGTTTTTTCTAAAGCGATAGAAGACCATTCACCATGATGCATATTAACCTACAAATAAAAGAAAACTGTCATTTAGTGGGCCACCCATATTGATAAAATAGTTTAGTCATATGCAATATTGGGTTAAAGATAAAGTTTACATCAACAGATTTACAAAAAAATGCCACTTTGGAAATCAGATGACCAAATCCCATTTTAGAATCGATAAACTTGTAGTCTCTTTACAATTTACATATATTTTTACTTTTCACCTTGTGGGCAACTGTTTGCAGTCAGTACTGTGGGTAGTGTGCGCTGAGTGGATTGTGTAATGCCTGTTTGGAAAGAGCGGCTTGCCAGATGGCCTCGAGGTACGCACACTCACCCCTAAGCTAGGTTTGAATGCCGACCCAGCTAAAAATTGCCATTCCGGTGTTTCACAGGCAGGCCGATTCATCAATGTGTATGCCACTCACAAATGGATGTTAAACTTGGCGTCCCATCTGCCGACATTAGTACTTTGACGTTAAATATCCCATGGTGTCCTTCATGAAGAGTAGGCGAACTGTCGGCATCATGGCCAATATCCAAATTCCTTCCCTAGCCTACAGAGGGCATTGCCTCAGCGCAAATGCCGTGCCCTCAGCCAATGATGTGACCGTGCAGCTTTGTGCTGCATTCGAAAGAAGAATAAAGAAATAGCCCCACTTGTAGGAATGCATGAGCAGGTTAAGGTGGATGTCAAAAAAATAACCTTTACATCATGGGATTTCTAAACAAAATATGACTGTAACTGCCTTTGTTATATCTGAACATTCAGTGGCCACTTGAATAATACATCTGAAAAAAAATACCTCAATTTTATCACACCGAGCCATATTACCTGCATTGTATTGTTATAAATTACATTGTTATATTTCACATAACAAATGTGACCTTTATACTGTGTATTCACTTTTAAATCTATTCATTTAACTATCTATTCATTTAACCATATTCATTCATATAATCTATTCATTCATTTAACCAAATCTATTCATTCCAAAAAAAAAATCCATCTCTTACAGAACCTCTTTTCTACATTCCCGAAACTCTCCTGCACTCCACCCCTCCTTCAGCGTCCTCAAACGTATTTTTGACTCTAAGGTCACAAGAAACTCATTTTGCAATAAACGTTCGTTTCCCATTAATCGTACAATTTCTAAAATTCAATCTCACCCCTCCCCTCCAAATCTTCCCCATCACCCCTTCCCTCCAAAACTTCCCCATCACCCCTCCCTTCCAAAACTTCCCCCTTACCCCTCCCCTCCAAATCTTCCCCATCACCCCTCCCCTCCAAATCTACCCACTTGCCCCTCCCCTCCAAATCTTCCCCATCACCCCTTCCCTCCAAAACTTCCCCATCACCCCTCCCCTCCAAATCTTCCCCCTTGCCCCTCCCCTCCAAATCTTCCCCATCACCCCTTCCCTCCAAAACTTCCCCATCACCCCTCCCTTCCAAAACCTCCCCATCACCCCTCCCCTCCAAATCTATCCACTTGCCCCTCCCCTCCAAAACTTCCCCATCACCCCTCCCTTCCAAAACTTCCCCCTTGCCCCTCCCCTCCAAATCTTCCCCATCACCCCTCCCCTCCAAATCTATCCACTTGCCCCTCCCCTCCAAAACTTCCCCATCACCCCTCCCCTCCAAATATACCCCTTGCCCCTCCCCTCCAAATCTTCCCCATCACTCATCTCTTTCAAATCTTCCCCCTTGCCCCTCCCCTCCAAATCTTCCCCATCACCCATCCCTTTCAAATCCCCCCCCTTGCCCCTTCCCTCCTAAACTTCCCCCACACCCCTCCCCTCCGAGACTCTCCCTCGTTCCTCCCCTCCGAGACTCCCCTCTCACCCCTCCTCCTCAAAGCGTCCTCCCCGCTTCTTCCCCCTTCCAACTTTCACCTTAATCTCCCCCAACCTTCTGCCTCGCTCTTCTCCCTCCTCAAATAACACCTCACTGTGCCTCACCCAATCACCATCAAACCTTTTGTCCACCCCATTCTTCCCTTTCTCCAACCTAGTCTGAAATCTCTTACACACCTTCAACAGCTCTCCCTACCACTTCCTCCTCTTCCACATATTACCCTACCCCTCCCCCCCCCCTGTTCTGTATCCGATGCTGCCCCTTCCTCCTCATTAACGGTATGAACCTCAAACATCCGGGGCCTTCGCTCAAACTTGACTGATCTCTCCATACAGGTTGCTTCTGACAAACCAGACGTGATCTGCTTAACAGAAACTTTCCTCCTTCATGATGTCTCTGATTCATTGGTATCTCTCCCAGGTTACTCCCTCCTCCGGTATGATAGACCTGAGCCTCGTCCTGGAGGTGGGGTTGCTATCTTTATAAAAAAAAACTCTCTTCCTCACTCGCCCTGCACTGTCCTCTCTCCAACTCACCCCCAGGAATACCTTTGGCTATGGCTTCCCCTTCGCTCCCACCTTTTGTTCATATGTGTGTTGTACCGTCCATCAAACAGTGATGACTCCATCTACATCTCGCTGTCTGATAATATGGACCAACTTCGATCTACCCATCCCAACTCTCTCTTCCTCATATGTGGTGATTTCAATTGTCACCATGCCAGTTGGCTGGGTGTTGCTACTGCTCTCACCAGCCATGACTCCTCAGCAAAGGACTTCTGCGACTCACTGGGACTGAAACAATGTCAATTTCCTGACCCGGATCTCAGTCAACGGAGCATCTTCTCTTCTGGACGTGGTAATGACTAACTTCCCTGAAAATGTCTGCTGCTCTTCTTCTGCTCCAATCGGCTCATCTGATCATGTGCTTGTTAAAGTGGACATCTCTCTCACCATTCTCAGTGAGCCTCCTCAGCGTCGACGAGTCTGGCATTTCACTCAGGCTAACTGGCACGGTCTTCAAGCAGCCATCAATCATCTGGACTGGTCTCCCATCTCTACCGCCTCTGACATCAACTCATCCTGGGAATTCTTCCAAAGTAAATTGCTCTCTCTCAGGCACAGATTTATCCCATCTCGTCTTCAGTTGTCATACCCTTCCTCCCGTCCATGGTACATGGAATCTTGTGGTGAGGCTGTTGCCCAGAAACAACTTGCCTTCTTCTCCTGGAAAGCAAATCCAACGGAAGGAAATCTCATTGACTTTCACAAAGCCCGAAACAAGTGTGTGCCCACCCTCAGGAGAGCCAGGAAACAATATCTCTCCGTTCTCAAGACCGAACTCTCTTATCTGTCTCCCTCTTCCAAATCCTGGTGGCGTCTGGTCAAATCTGTTTCTGGGGTTTGTTCCCCCTCCATCCCCTCCCTCACCTCAAATGGCTACACGGCTGACTCCGCACGTGAAAAAGCTGAATGCCTCAACTCTGTGTTTGTCTCTAAATCTTGTGTCCCAAACCCATCCTTCTCTGTGCCCACTGTACCCAGTCGTACCCAGCTGCTCCTGGACTCTGTGTCCTTTCCTCCTGACAAGGTGGAAAAGTTTCTGTCAACCCTCGACTCTGATTCTGCAACTGGACCTGACGGCATCAGCCCACGGGTCCTAAAATCCTGTTCTTCCGCTCTTTCACTCCCTCTCTCTGTTCTCTTCACCCTCTCTTTTGCTCAAGGTCATCTGCCATCTGCTTGGAAATCGGCCAACATCACCGCTTTGCACAAAAAATGTGCAAAAACAGATCCTAGCAACTACAGACCAATCAGCCTTCTCCCAATTATCAGCAAAGTCATGGAATCCATCATTGCTTCGGATATGAAATCTTTCCTCTTCTCCAATGGCTTGATCTCTGATCATCAATTTGGTTTCAGACCTGGTCACTCTACTCTGGACATGCTGCTTCTGCTTTCTCAACAATGGATGGAGGTCCTCAATGCCAAACAGGAAATTAGAGCTGTCTCCCTTGACATATCACGTGCCTTCGATACGGTCTGGCACCCCGCTCTGCTCACCAAGCTCTCCTCCTTTGGTATCCATGGAAATCTCCACGCATGGCTGGCGGACTTCCTCTCTAGTCGTAGTCAACGTGTGGCCCTGAATGGGTTTCTCTCATCTCCTCTTGCTGTTCAGGCTGGAGTTCCCCAAGGCAGTGTTCTGGGCCCTGTGCTTTTTCTGGTCTTCATCAATGATCTCTCTGACTCTCTTGAAAATCCTCTCTATCTCTTTGCTGATGACTCCACTCTCTGCCACTCCATTCATCATCCCTCAGATCGGCAGTCTGCAGCCTCCTCACTCTCTGCAGATCTGGACAAAATCACAGACTGGGCAAACAAGTGGAACATGTCTTTCAATCCTGACAAATCTCACACTCTTATGATGTCTCTCTGAAAAGACCGACTGGACAACCCTCCCATCCACTTTCTGAATAATCCTCTCCAAGAAGTTCTGTCACTCAAGCTTTTGGGTCTCACTATCGGCCATGATCTTTCCTGGGGAAACCACATTTCAAATCTGGCCTCCAAAGCCAGTCGCCGACTGGGCATCCTCCGTCGTGCGAAATCCTTCCTTGGCACACCTGAGCTCCTCACCACATAAAAGGCTTTCATCCGCAGCTCAATGGAATACTGCTCTCCCCTCTGGGCTGGTGCTCCTGCCTCACACCGAGCTCGTCTTCACGCTGTTGAAACCAAAGCGTTCAGAATCATTGGAATCTCCCGCGATGAAGCTAACTCCAAGGGCCTTTCACTCGCTCACCGCAGGCAGGTTGGTGGTCTTCCCGTCTTCCACCGACTTCTCTCCGGCCTTGCCCCCCCCCCCACCCCCCAGCTCTCTCTGGGCTCTGTCCCCCAAATATTCCTGCAGGTCGCACAAGATCTGCCTGCAACCCTCTTATGGTTAAACTGCCAAAATCAAGACTCTCTGCTCACCTTCACTCCTTCATTCCTCTTTTCTCCTGCCTCTGGAACAAACTCCCTCACTCTCTTCAATCCCACTCCCTCCCTCCAGGTCTTTAAAACAGCTGTTCACCACCATCTCTTATCTTCCCCAATCCAAAACCTTGATCTTTTCTACCCCCGCTAATTTCACCCCAAATCCACTTTTTGAAATACCAACTTCTGTCCTGGAAGTCCTTGGTGTCCTTGTGTTTTATACTTCTCCCACCCTCCCCCCCCCCCCTTCCCACGCCGCCTCCCCCCAAGCCCTCTCCCTCCCACACATCTCCCGATGTCCCTGCTCTCAAATGTTGTGTTTGTGTGCTTCCCCTTCTCTCCCCATCTTGTCTACTGCTCCCTGCTTTTATATATTTTGTTTGTCTGTTTGATTTGTTTGTGAAATAAATGTTAGCTCTTTCACGAGCCTCGATTCTGTATACAAAAAAAAAAAAAAAAAATCTTCCGAGTGTGTATTGGAGTTGGATTGCTCTCGCGGATAAAGTTAGGGACCCATTAATGGGGCTAGGTGAGTCCACAACGGTAGTCAGCTCAAAAAATATAATTTGTCTGTCTGCACGTGCATGTTTTCAGATTGCATCTGTCCTTACACAAAAGCCTGGATATTTTGTGCAACAACACATAACCAAAGTATTATATGTAGCTTTCTCAGTCGAGGGAACAGCAGGTTGCGCTCAAGCGTTCCTCAAGCCTTAAAAACTTGGCTTTAAAATTTCCACTTCTCTGTGCTATGAGAAATGCCTTGCCATGCCCAAATAACGACACTTCACCATAATGCACCCGACGACTCTGCGCGATGCCGACAAGTCTTAATGTTTGAACTTTGACCTTTTTGGGTTCACCCAACTTGCACAGAACATTCTCTTGGCAGAATTTTTTTAGGTTGTGCAATTATTGTTTTATTTTTTAAAAATCGAATCCGTAGATGTGGAAAGGCAAAGCGAAGTTACAGCTTTGCTGGTTTAATCCCCCAGTTACGGAATGTGGACATTGCTGTTTTGTCGTCACCTTTTAGTGCTCATACATGTTCAGCTGGCTGTGTGATTCCAGGTATACTACACAGTACACAGGTATAGAGTTGAGAGATTCAGCTTGGTATTGTGCACACCACCGACTGTTTGTTTCATTTGAACCAAAGTTTCTGTAAGCTGTTTGCGGCATTATGGAACAGTCGTCCCGGTGAAAACTTGTGTGGGTCTGTGGTAGGTAAGATACACAATGGATTTAAGAGTATTAATTAATGTGCAGCAAACTACAACACAACAACAACAGGCATTTTAAGGCCATTTTCCCTGCAAGAGCGGGGGTTAGCCTTGTGGTCCCCATGACAATCTTCTCCATTTTGCCCTATTTTCTGCATCTCCCCTTGTTAACCCCCTTGCCCGCATTTCTTCTTCGACCATCTTCAGCCAAGTCTTTCTCGGTCTTCCCCGTCCTCTACTTCCTTCTACATTCATTTCCATCACTCTTCTCAACCAGTCACTTTCATCCTTCCTCAACACATGACCAAACCATCTCAACCTGTTTCTCTTCACAGCATCCATCACAGGCTCCATTCCCATCATCTTTCGCAATTCATCATTTGTCTTCCTCTCTCTCAACGATACTCCACACATCCACCGAACCATTCGCATTTCCACCCTTTCCAGCCTTCGTTGCTGCTCTACGTTCATTACCCATGTCTCGCTCCCATAAATCATAACACTTCTCACACAAGCAGCATACACCTTTCCCTTCAGCTTCAACGACACTCCCCTCCTCGTCAGCATGTCACTCAGTTCCCGAAACTTCTTCCATGCACATCTCACTCCAGCAACCGTTGCCGAGTCTGATCCACCTTCTCCATTCAGCATGTCTCCAAGGTAACAAAATGTTTTCACACCTTCCAGCTTCACGCCGTCTCCAAGATCCAACTCAACATTTCCTCCATCTGCAGCTCCCTCTGTGCACACCTTACACTTGAATGTAGCTGCCACACTGGTTAATGACCCTCTCAGAGCACTACATTTTTGATGAACCCACTCAGCGCACATTGTACATTGAATGGAATTCACTCTGACACCCTTCCTGCACACAGCACACCGCCACTTCCCAGTTCTTTCCACCTCACCACATGCTTTACCACTTGCCATCACCTTCGTTTTTCCGATATTCACCTTCAGACCTTTTGTCTCCATACATTCCTTCCACTTGTTCATCTTCTCCTTCAGTCCATCCATACTTTCTGCAATCAACACCAGATCATCTGCATACAACAACTCCCACGGTAAACCCTCCTTTACGTTCCGAGCCAGCACCTCCATCACAGCTACAAATAGTAGTGGACTTTATACTGACCCCTGATGCACTCCCACCTTCACCTCAAACTCACCACTGTTCCCGTCCTTCGTCCTTACAGCTGTGCGCGCTCTTTTGTACATTGCCATCACCACTCTGATCAACCATTCCTCCACTCCTAACTTCCTCAATGCCCATGTCACTACTTCACGTGGAACCCTATCGAATGCTTTCTCCAGATCAACAAACCCAAGAAACAACTTCTTCCTCTTCTCCATGTACTTCTCCTGCAACTGCCTCACAATAAAAAGCACGTCTGTCGTTCCTCTTCCTGGCATAAATCCAAACTGCATTTCGTCAATCTTCACTTTCTTCCTTATCCTCCTCTCCAACACCCTTTCCAATACCTTCATTCCATGCTCCAATAACTTTATCGCTCGATCCGAGCCACAGTCCATAGGGTCACCTTTCCCCTTGTGTAGAGGGACGAGGGTACTCAGTTCCCAATCCACTGGAATGCGGCCTTCTTTCACCACCAGATTGCAGATCTCTGTCATTCTCTTCACACCCCAATTTCCCGCTGCCTTCAACATATCTCCCACAACTCCCGTAGGTCCTCCCGCTTTTCTACTCTTCATTGCTTTTATCGCTTCCTCAACTTCCTTTTCGGTTGTCTTCTCTGCCGATCCTAAAACTGGGTTACTCTCTATGTTGCCATTCCATTCATTCTCTGCATTCAACAGTATTTCCATATATCTCTTCCATCTTCCTTTAATTCCATCTGGGTCCACAACGATTTGTCCCACTTCATCCTTTAAGCAACTCACCCACATCACATCGCACCTCTCTTTAGCTATCTGCTTTGCAATCCTGAATACCGCTCTCTGATCCTCTTCCGAATCCAAGCGTTCTCCGTACATTTTCCTACATGCCTCCATGCCTCCTGCTGCACATTAATTAATACTCTGCGAACATTTTCCTGCATGCCTCCTGCGCCTTTCCTACCTCTTTCTTTGCAGCCTTCTTGGCTGCCTTATAACTTTCACGCTCTGCCTTTTCTGCCCCCGTACCCTTTGCCTTCTGCCACTCCTTGAACTTCTTCCTCTTCTCGTCAATCTTCTTTCCAACTTCATCATCCCACCACCATGTTTCCGAGTGCCTCGGTGGTCCTTTTGTCCATCCACATACCTCACCAACGGCTCCCAACAGACTATCTTTCATTGACATCCAACCACTTTCAAGCTCAACCACATCATCCTCGACCATACTCAGCCTCTCTTTTAATCCCCCCTCACTGTCACCTCTTTCAACCTCCACACCTTCATTCTCGGTTGGTACTTCACCCACCGAGCTCTCCTCATACCTTTCACCCTTATGTCACAGACAACCAAGTGGTGCTGTGAAACGGCCTCTTCCCCCAGGATCACCTTTGTGTCCCGGAGGTGCCCCCTATCTCGCCTACGCACCATCTGGTAGTCAACGGTTGTCGTCGACCCACCTGACGTGTATGTAACAAGCTTATTATCCTCTTTCTGGAGCTGAGTATTACAAATCAACAAATCAGCTCCATCAGCAAACTCCAAAATCCTTTCACCTTCTCCATTTCTCACACCATATCCATAACCCCCATGAACTCCCTCAAAACCATCCATACTCCTTCCCACATGTCCATTTAGGTCTCCTCCAACCACAACAACTTCCTCATCTTTCACGTTTTCCATCAGCTTCTCTATCGCACACCAGAACTTGTCCTTCTCTTCATCGCTCCGACCAACCTGCAGAGCATATCCTGAGATGATGTTCACCAAGAGCTTTCCAATCATCATTTTCACCATCATCAACCTTTCACTCACTCTCGTCACACTCACCACACTGTCTACAAACTCCTCAGAAAACAGGACACCAACACCATTCACGCCCTCCGGGCACCCTTGCCACACAAACTTGTATTTCTGTCCCTGCCTACCCTTCACCATTCTCACACCACTTCCCTTCCATCTCGTCTCTTGCACACAACATATGTCCACTCTTCTTCTGACCAATACTTCCACCACTTCTCCTGAAGTATTGGTCAGAAGAATGTGCAGCAAACTGTGGCTTGCTTTTATCGTTGTTTCGAATGTGACTACGCCACTGATGCAGTGCCCCCCTGCAGGCTAGAGCAGGAATTCCGAATTCGTTGAGTGTCATCGACACGATAATCGGTCTCCTCATCGTGAAAGACTCTGGGATCTTTAACGTCCACCAACAACCAATGTTGACAGAATGTTCCTCCCATTTAACTTCCTTCCAGATAAAACAGTTCAAAGTTGAGCAAGCGTACATATAAGTTCTTCCACCAGCCCTTAAGAGTATGTTTGCTGATGGTAGCGGAGGGTGTGGCTGACGTTTACAGAGTTGTCTTTGCCAGAGCAACAAAATAAGGAAATGTGCTTGAATGGAGGATTGTAAGGTGTTAGGGACTGGATCAAATTCAGTTGTTATAGTGAATTAAAAGATCGAAAACATGGACCATTTCCTTTGGTGTTTCACCAACATTACATGTAATCCCACACTCCACCCACATTCGACCCTCAATATTTCATACAGGCACTTCGATCTTTGACCACCACCCAACGGTTTATAATCCTTCCCGCAACTATATTTGTTTCTTTTTTCTCTGATGAAGGGTTAGTGCTTGAAACATCAGCCGCACCTCGTTTATCAATTATCACAGAGGCAAACATACTCTGAATTTTATCGAATAAAAGTTTATAATTGTTTATCTTTAAGATATTGCAAGATCTTCAAATATTTACACATTCACACATATTGTGCTGTATCGTACAAAATGAAGTGTAGACCACAGGATACAAAAATCAATACTGACAAGTGAGAATGACAAGGTTGAAGTCAGATATTTCAATCACATATCGGTTGTCTTCATGTGTGACTATCAAGATAATGGTGTGTGTGTATACATGTATGTATGCACGTATGTATGTATGTATGTGTGTGTGCGTGTGCGCACATTACTTGTTTTATTTGATGAAGACCACTCTAATTGAAATGTCACACTTAAACCTTGTCAATTTCATGACATTTGTCAATACTAGGTGGTATCGTTGTATCCTGTAGTATGACTTTTCCCAGTGAGACGTTTTTCTTTAAGGGGTTATATTTTGTTTCACCAAATAATACGTTGGCAATGTTGCTTTGAGCATATAAAAGATAGCCTTTGTGCTCAAAAATGAAATCAGATCTTCATGCAAATACAGTACTGTAGTCTTTTTTTAAAGTGTGCACTTAATATGACGTAATTTATTGTCTCTTGGCTTTTTTCATTTACAACATTTTATAACGTATTCTCAATGTGCTGTACATAATTATAAGTTGGAATTAAAGACTATTTTAATTTGCTCATCCAAGTGGATTTTGTTCTTAATATATTGTAACCAACACATTGTAAATGCTTGAATTCTGTGTTTACTTCAACCAGGTTTGTTCACCATTATTTCATGATACAGTTCAAATTGACATGGTATGGACGCCATTTTGGAAAAGTATGGACGCCATATTGGGAAAAAGTTGCACCTCTATCTCTGAAACCACTCAATGGGTGGAAAAAATGAAACACGGCTGATTGTCAAGTCCTCCCCATTGGGAAACCGGTGCCTTCATTATGACATAATTCGACAAGTACAACGCTTGATCCGATCAGTAGAAAAAAAAAAAGTTCTGTTGGTCCAATACACGCAAAATTTTCACCATAGGAGCATCTCCTCCTGTGGAACGTTTTAATGAATTATGTCATCTGATCAGTATGAATTTTTTACTCTCACCATAGGAGAGGGTATTGCATTTGAGTCCGTTTGCCTGTTTTTCCACACAAAATAAATATGATTTTCTCTGCAACCGTTGGTCCGATTGACAGGAAATTTTCACCATAGGTGCACTTCCACCTGTAGAATTTTGTAATGATAATTATGACGTCATAGGTCACGTGGTACAGGCACCATCTTGGAAAAACCGAAAAACTTTGCACCTCCATATCTATGAAATCGCTGCACAGAAAAAATTGAGACGTGGCTCATTGTAAAGAACTCTCCATGGGGAATAACTTATGTTAATGATGATGTCATATGTACCTCCATTATGACGTCATAATTCGACAAGTACAAAACTTCATCCGATCAAGAAGAAATTTATTGAGCGTCATCTAGTTTGTCTCTGCAACTGTTAGTCCGATGGACAGAAAATTTTCACCATAGGAGCACCTCCTGTATAATTTTTTTTAACGATAATTATGGCATCATAGGTAAAACGTTGCACCTGTATATCTCAGAAACCACTCCATGGAAAAAAATTTAAACGTGGCTCATTGTGAAGAACTCCACATGGGGAATATGTGTTAACGATGATGTCTTTGCTGCCTTCATTATGATTTCATAATTCGACAAGTACAACGCTTAGTCTGATCAGTTTGAAATTTATTGAGCATGATCTACAGAACAATTATCTATCTATAATTCCACTAATCTCTGTGTGTATGTTTGTTTGTTTGTTTGTATGTCTGTGACCGCTGTTTCTCGACAACTACCGGTCCGATATACTTGAAACTTGCCAGGTATATTGCTGGGGACCCGAGGATGTGCCTTTTCAAGGTTTCATATTAATCGGACAATTACTTACCGAGCTATGTCCAAAAAACGATTCAACCAATCAGAGAGCAGCGAGCTATCACGTGTGCCGAACGTGGCGAACACACTCTGCCTCGGATGGCACATTTGAGAGCGTATTCATTTATTTCCCGTCGGCAAACTATGTTGCCGTTAAACGATGTTTTAAAACTAATTAAAACTAATTTGCGATTCATCGTAACTGCGATTCGTAACTGCCGTTCGCTTTGGCTTTGCGAATGGACCAAACCATTTCATGTAAATAGAGGGGGGGTTCTGTGGTCGTTCGCTTTGGCTTTGCGAATGGACCAAACCATTTCATGTAAATAGAGGGGGGGGATATAATTTTAGATATAGATATAGTACGGGCATGCCCTAGTATTAGAGAATGTCAACATGTCATCACTCACGTCGCCTGGCAGCCATATTGGATCAAAGAAACAAACAAACAAAAAAAACCCTTCAAAAACAGAAGAGTTGGCTCACACCAAGTTGACTGTGCAGGGTAAGTATTCAATGAATACCATCTAGTTAATAGATGAACTCATGTTTCAATGGTATGTAATTAATAGACACTCAGGTTTCAATAGTATGTAATTAATAAACGTACTCAGGTTTAAATAGCATGTCATTAATAGACGTACTCTGGTTTTAATTGGATGTAATTAATCAACATAGTCAGGTTTGAAAGGTTTCAATAGTATGTAATTAATAGACCTATTGAGGTTTCAATTGCATCATTTTTATTATTATGGAGCAAACGTATATGGTTATGTATGTATATTTGTGACCAGAACATCTTCAAATTTCCTTCAACAAATTCGGTCATGTTTATATATATATATAAGTAAGTTTATATAAAAAGTAAGTACACCCCATGTAAAGTTTTGACTTTTTCAACATATTTCAACATACAGCTATTTGATCTTCATTTCAACAATATTGATAGATAAAGGTGATATAATATAACAAATATCATGAAACATTTACATTTTGTAGTCCATTGTATAATTTAAATAAACATAAATGCAAATTTCGCATGTGGAAAAAGTAAGTACAAAAGGTGTAACTACAGCCAAAGTAAGATGGCTGTAGTTACACCTTTTGGCCTCTTCGAGTTCCTCCGAATGCCGTTCGGCCTTAAGAACGCGGCCCAGGCCTTCCAGCGGCTGATGGACAGTGTGCTGCACGATCTCACCTTTCTGTTCATCTACCTGGATGACATTCTCATCGCCAGCACTTCCCGGGCGGAGCACCTCGTCTACCTGCGCACGCTTTTCGAGAGCCTCGGCCAGCACGGCCTCATCATCAACCCGGCAAAATGCCAGTTTGGCGTAACGGCCGTCGACTTCCTGGGGCACCGCATCACGAAGCGCGGGGCCGTCCCGCTTCCTACCAAGGTGGAGGCAGTCACAAGTTTCCCGTGCCCCCGCTCCATCAAGGCCCTACAGGAATTTTTGGGGATGGTAAATTTTTACCACCGGTTCGTGCCTCGCGCCGCCCAACTCATGCGCCCCCTGTACGAAGCCCTCCGGGGCAAGCCGGCCAAGCACGACGTTGCCTGGACCACAGAGATGGACGCGGCGTTCACGGGCGCTAAGCTGGCCCTCGCCAATGTGACCATGCTGGCACACCCGGCGCTCGACGCACCCATCGCCCTCACCACGGACGCTTCTGACTACGCGGTGGGCGCCGTGCATGAACAGTGGGTGAACGGAGCTTGGCAACCGCTGGCCTTCTTCAGCCGGCAGCTTCGACCTAACGAGCGCAAGTATAGCGCTTTCGACCGCGAGCTCCTCGGCCTTTACCTGGCCGTTCGCCACTTCCGCCATCTTTTAGTCTACTTGCCAAGCCTATAGAGCCCTCTTGTGAACCCGGAAATGTTGAGTACCCCAACGTTTTAAGTTAGAAATGTACAGTATGGGTCCCCAGCACTTAGAAACTGCCGGATGCTAACTTGCATATGTTGGGCAATTAGCAAAATTAGCATTAATAGCATTAACCCTATCAAACATAGGCCTGGGACACTGAAATTTCTGTTTCGCTCTATTGCTCCGTTTGAATGCTTCGTGTGAGCAAACTATTTGAAGGATCTGTATGAAATTTGGACATAATACACTTAGACAGATATGCTTTCCGTGAGTGTTCTTATAAAAATTTCCTGCGATCAAAATTTCATGTGAAAAAAGGGATGTAAAAGCCGTGGATTTTTTTTCATCCAACATTTTTTTGCACGGTTAGTGCCCCTACTCTCATGTTGAGCTACAGTTTCAATGTTAGTGTTTATTTGAACAGATCGTAACCTGGCACGTTCAACGCACTAAGCCCCATCTCGCTAGCTGCTATAGTTTTTGAGATATTGAGTATTTAGATTAATTAGGTTTACTCTCCATGAAATAGAGAGTAACCTATTATTACTGCTAGAGTTTTTCTTATTATTCTTCCGCCCTATTTTGCACCTCCGAAAACTTCATAATTAATGTTCTCAGCAACCGCTAGTCGGATTGACAGGAAATTTTCATCAAATGATCGTCTCGGCTCCGAGAATTTTTTAATGCTAATTATGACGTCATAGGTCACGTGGTATGGGCGCCATCTTGTAAAACAAATTCAACTTTTCCCCTCTTTTCCCCTCAAACTTTTGGGCGCCATTCAACTTTTCCCCTCAAAATTTGAGGAATGGCTCATTCTATAGAACTCTTCAATGGGAACAAAAGACATGTGTATCGAGTATATTAAAAATGCTAACGTTAAGAGGTAAGAATTCGTCAAACAAAATATTTTCTCCCCCGAAAATGGGATTTTTTTCCCAGATGCTTCGTTAAAAAAAACTCAGTTTTCAAAAAATTTCGAAGTCATACGTCACATGGTTCGGTCGCCATCTTGTTTTTCGTGAAAAAACACAAAAAATCCTTTTTCTCCGCAACGGCTGAACGGATCGAGCCCAAACTTGGCATGCGTATTCGCATACCCATGATGAACAAAAAAGTCAGTGAGCACGACGTCATCCGACACATGGTTTCAGAGTTATGACGTTTTAAAGCTCAAACTAGAAATGGAATCACCTCCATAATTTGTGGAGATATCAAGTGGAAACTTTACACAAATGTTCCTCATGGGGGGATGTTTCATCGTTACTTGAGACGTTTTGATAAGTCACATGGTTTGGCCGCAATAAATAATGGAAGTTAAATTTTAAAAAGCTTGTAACTCTTGAACCACTGCATGTATCGACTTGAATTTTTAATGCAGTGTAGCTCTCATCAAGCGGAACAAGTGTGCAAAATTTCAAGTTGATTGGATGTACGGTCGCGAAGCTATAAGTCTTTATTGTTGAAAGAAGAAGAAAGACACCATTTTGTCCTCCCAGGCCACGTCTCCCAGTGCTATTGCCATTTTAAGTTTTAATTTCCTTTAAAAAGCATTTTCTCTGCAATAATAGGGCCGATTGAGATAAAATTTTCACCATAGGAGGGACTCGGTCTGTAGAATATTTTAATGGTAATTATGACGTCGCAGGTCACGTGGTTCGGCCGCCATCTTGTTTTTCGTGAAAACACGAAAACCCCTTTTTCTCTGCAACGGCTGAACAGATCGAGGCCAAACTTTGCAAGCAGAATCGCATACCCATGACGAACAAAAAAGTCAGCGAGCACGACATCATCCGACACATGGTTTCAGAGTTATGACGTTTTTAAGCATGAACCTTTAAAACTTAGCTCCTCCCTCATTTTTGATCCAATCGAGGAGAAAATTCACAGATCTGTTCAGCATGTCAGTCTACTAAAATGTCATTTTAGAATTTGCGATATGTCACGTGGTTTGGCAGATATCGTTAACTAAACGAATTTTTATTTTTAAATGGATATCTCTTGAATCGCTTTATTGATCGACGTGAAACTTCATACTGTAGTAGAAGTCATGAAGAGTAACAAGTGTGCAAAATCTCAAGATGATTGGATGTACGGTCTGGAAACTAGAAGTTGTTATTGCCTGAAGAAGAAGAACCACAACACTTTTTTTTGACCAGGCCATGTGACATAACCACCTCACGAGCTAAGGGTAGCTCGAAATTAAATTGTCTTCGGATTTGGCAGTCGCTAGCGGGTGTTAACATTCGAATGCAATAAATCTGGGCAAATTCTGATGAATTTTCATAAAACTACACGATATTGTCATTTACATCGGAAAATACCATTGTAAAACTCTCCGCCGCCTCGGCTTATTTCTCGCTCTGAAGTTCATCCTGTCTTCAATTTTAAGGAGAAAGAGAGGTATCTGCAAGCAATGGTGACCAATATTTTGTGGAAATCCGATTTAAAATGACGAAGTTATCCAAAATCTAACATTTTAAATAGGTCGCATTTCCAAAGTGAATCTTCCACAGGTAAAATATCCACACGTGCAGGCAGACCTTACGGCGTCAATTTGGCTCCGATTTCAAATTGGATTTCGATTGTTGTATTGCCTCGGATGAGTTAACAAAATACCACAACAAATTTGGTGACAATCATGAAAAATTTGACCAAGTTCGATCGACGGGATACTTCGTTCTACGCTGACATACGGCACGGGCCACGGATGACGTCATGCCACGGCAGGACGTTCTTCCACGGGTGGCAGATATCGTTAATTAAACGAAAATATTTTTTAAAATGGATGGGGTGGGGGGGATGTGCGTGTGTTTGTGTGTGTGTGTGGATGTGCGTGTGCGTGGATGTCTGTGTGTGTGTGTGGGTTGGGGGGGGGGGGATATGTGTGTATGTGGGGGGTGGGGGGTTGGGGTGTGCGTATGGGGGGGGGCGAGTGTGTGTGTGTATGTGTGGAGGGGTGTGTGTGGGGGGGGGGTGGATTTGTAGTACGGGGGGGGGGGGGGGTGAGTGTGTGTGTGTGTGTGTGTGTGTCGGGGTTGTAACCAAGGGGGTTGTGTCAAAGCATGTCCAATGAAAGTGGGGTTGTATGAAAAGTGGGGTTGTATCAAAAGTGGGGTTGTATCAAAAGTGGGGTTGTATCAAAAGTGGGTGCGAGTAAACCGGTCATCACTGCCAGCAGTTTTAAAGTGGCAGTTCTAGTTTTTAGGTTTTTTTTGAGTATTCAAAATTTGCAGTACCAATAGGTGATGAATTCAACAGGTGTCGAGGAGCTAGTCGGTGCATCATTTGGAGGCCTGAAATCCATCTTCAATGGGAAGGCCTGGCCCAAGGCTATGCGAGCCTTCCGTATGGTTGTGTCTGCTCTTCTTCATGACTTCTTCGTGGATGGAGAGAAGACTCACGAGCAGATAACGGCATTCCTGGAGAAAGCCAGAGAGCACCCCACAGGCCGGCTATGGGAGGATTGTTTCATCACCCCTACCCTAATAGCTCACAGGTTCTGGCGAGCAGAAAGAGAGGGTGATTGGATGCTGCAACAACACTGCCTTGAAGAGATGCTGCCCTATTTCTTTGCTGCCGGTCATCACCACTACGCAAGATGGATCACATGGCATCTGCGTGACATGCAGTACCTTCCTGCTACTGCCAAGGATGACCTTTACGCTGGAAGCCGTGTGTGCCGCCACTCTGATGGTGCAGCTGCAGTGAGTGGAGACATGTTTGGGGAGCAGACATGCATCAAGCAAGGGAAGGGAGTAGGAGGCATGAAGGGCATCTCCACCAACCCTGAGCAGGTCGCCGTGTGGATCCAATCTTTCGGCATCTGCTCCTATCTCTCCAAGTCATTGGATGAGATTTACGACGATGCTGAAGCACCGGATAAGACAATGAAGCCCAACAGACACAAAGAAGAGGGTAAAGGATGGCGGGAATTGGATGCGGAGGACCGGGCTAAAATCCTGAGAGTGCTACAGGAAAACTCCCATCCACTCACCATAGAGACCGCGACCCTCCACCATATCATAAATGGTCAGGTGGCAGATGAAAAGGTGAATGTGCAAGATGCATTGAAGATCGGACAGGACATGAGCACACTGTTCTCTTCATCACTTCCTGAGAGATTTCATGCGCCCATCTCAAATAAGGTGGTGACAATGACATTCACCAAAAAAAGAGTGAAGGTCAATGCGAAGATCATATGTGACCTTGAGGCGTTGTTTGCTCGGCTGCTGGTGGTGGGGAGCAAGAGAAGAATGGAGCTCTCTGCCCTCTTTGACTACGAGCTCGGCCCGGTCCCTGCATCCATCATCGATGAGTATGGATGCCTCAGGAAGGGTAACAAGTCTGTGATCGTCCAGCGTCTTGGAATCCTTGCCCCCAATCCCCACCCACCACATGTTGTACTCGTTGATGCATCGCAGTTCATCTACCACGTGGTGTGGCCATCGTCAGGCACTGTGGCTGACCTCGCAGCCAGCATGGGGCGCCGGCTTAATCGCTACATCACCGAAACATTTGTCATCTTTGACCGGTATGAGCAAGTCTCTGCCAAAGACCACGAGAGGCAGAGAAGAGCTGGGGAGAGCTCAACAGGGTACCGACTCTCACTGACAACCCCTCTACCTAGCCGCGACAAAGTGATGAAGAACAAGACAAACAAACGGAGACTGGGTGAGCTCCTGTGCACACACAGCATAGGAGATCACATCAAGATGGTCAGCAAAGCAGACAGTATTGTCACTCATGACGAGGCTGACGTCTCCCTCATCTCATACATGTTGGATGCAGCCAGTCGCGGAGCTGAAACTGTCTGCATTCTCAGCGACGACACTGATGTTTTCGTACTCATGGTCTATTGGTGCTGGAAGGTGGGTATCACATGTAACTTGCAGATGGAGAGATGGGATGGCACTATTCTCAACATCAATTCGACAGTAGAGAATCTCGGTGAGCAGTGTCGCTCCATCCTGGCTATGCATGCTCTCTCTGGATGTGACACCACCTCCTATCCCGCGGGGAAAGGGAAGGTGTCCGCCCTCAAGGCCATGAGAGTAGTACCTGGTGACCTGCTTCACTTCATCGGAGAGGAGGGAGCTACTGATTTACAGATTACAGAGGCAGTGAGTGGTTTCTTCCTGGCTCTGTACAACGAGAGGGAGTCGGCATCTCTGAACGTCGCCAGATATGACATCTACCGAAAGCGCAAAACCCCCCCAGCACTGAAGACACTGCCTCCTACAGAGCGCAACGCTCTCCTCCATGGACGGCGTGCCCATCTACAGGTGCTGCTTTGGAAAGCAGCAGACTGCCCTGACCCACCAGCTGTGGACATAATAGAGTTTGGATGGAATAAGAAGGAAGGCGAGAAGGGAGAGGAAGTCATCATGCCCATCCTGGATGCAAGCCCCGTTGCTCCTCCTGCCGTGTTGGAAATGATCAGCTGTAGCTGCAAAGCTGGGTTAAAGCCCTGTTTAACAGCAAAGTGCAGCTGCGTAGCTGCAGGCCTGGCCTGTACCAGCTACTGCTTCTGCAAAGGCTCTAATAGTACATGTTGCAACACACTCACACACTCACAGCAAGAAGAGCAAAATGACAAGAATGTAGAGTCAGGAGAAGAAGATGAAGACGATGAGGATGAGTTTTATGATGAGGATATGCTTTATAACAGTGCAGAGTAGTAGAAGTGCAAGACGCTCTTTCTTGATGGAAGTTTTATGTTGTGTAACTAGTGCACATATTTTTCAGCTCTGATAATTTTGGGTATACTTGTGTTTTAATTTTGAGGATATTATTTACCCATCATCATATTATTCTAGTTTGGTATGGTACTTGCCTTTGTTACCTCTAATACCTGTGAATAAAAGTGGAGCAATAGAGCGAAACAGAAATTTCAGTGTCCCAGGCCTATGTTTGATAGGGTTAATGCTATTAATGCTAATTTTGCTAATTGCCCAACATATGCAAGTTAGCATCCGGCAGTTTCTAAGTGCTGGGGACCCATACTGTACATTTCTAACTTTAAACTTTGGGGTACTCAACATTTCCGGGTTCACATTGCTGGCAAGTAGACTAGTAGCACAACCTGCTGCTACAACTTCTACATGTGATCAGAGCCAGGCACCTGCTGATTGTGAGGCTGTGTCCAGTGAGGTTCGTCACTTTGTTACAAATAATAGCCACAGCATAATTCTTGTTTTTGCAATTTTCTAGCGAAGTAATCGCATAACGAATGAAATATGTATGGTTTATTTCCAGGTTCAGTCAACAGAGACATCTCTTCAGCCTTGCACCAGACGACACGTGCGTGTTCAGGTGTCACAAACCAAGCTCGGCACTCTTAAACACAAAGGTATTACTTGCTTTATTATTATTAATATGCTTTTCCTGATTCTATTACTTTTCACTTGTTAATTGTTTGTTAATTGTTTTGATGTTTAATGTTTGCTGATGACTTCCAGGTACTCAAACTGATGTGCTCAGCCATGTGTCACACATTGGCACACAGACTGAGCCACTGCCAGGCCACTGTGTAACATGTGGCCATCAAAATGATGCTGTGGCAGCTGCTGGAAGAGATGGCGGCTGTGACAGCCCTGAACCTCTTGATGAGAGTGATAACGACTACCTGCCTTCATCTGCTGACGAGACTGACGACAGTTGCAGCTCCGAGCAACAGACTCCTGAGACAAACAATGTCCTCGACGACACAAAGTATATAGTCTTCTGGAGCAGCTTGCTGCAACTTTTCAAGTTGGTGCGCTGCAGCTGGTGTGGAGAGACGGGTCTCAAGGTGGATCATAACACAAACGGCACCATGTTGCTGGTGCATTTTCAATGTGGTGTATGTTCTCTGACAACAGAGTGGAAGAGTCAGCCTTATATAGGCAAGTCACTCGCTGGCAATATCATTTTGTCAGCTGGCATTCTCATGTCAGGTGCTGTACCAAGCAAGGTACTCAAGGTTCTCCACCATATGAGAGTGGCAGGAATTTCATCGAGAACTTTCTCGCGACCCAAAACATGATGCTTTTTCCTGCCATAAAACCCTTTTGGTTGGAGAACAGAAAGTGGCTCGTGGCATCCCTGCAAGCAGAGCGCAGAGGTTTGATGTTTGGTGGGGATGGACGCTGTGACTCGCCAGGACACTCGGCGAAGTTTGGCTCTTATGCTATCATGGAGCTGGTGGCCAAAGTCATCATCGATGTTGAGCTTGTTCAGGTAACATCAGCAGATATATGTAGACATACACATAGAACTAGTGTGGGTACATAGAATATTGGTTGTGGACAATTTAAGTTGACTTAGATGTTCTCAACACACGATTATGTTTAGTGCAATAAAGTTCCAAGCTCTTGCCACATGGAGAAGGAGGGGCTGAAAAGAGTGATAGCATTTCTGAGCAAAGAAGGCCTGTCCATAGACACAATGGTCACGGACAGGCATGTCCAGGTTAGGAAATGGCTGAAGGAAAATGCGCCTGAAGTCAAACACCTCTTTGACGTTTGGCACATTGCAAAAGGTGGTGAACGCTTTTACATTATAAAGCTGTATCGAACTTTGTTCTTTCTATGGGAAATATGCATTTTTCCCGTTCTATTTTTTTGCAGGTGTTAAGAAGAAATTGCTATCTCTGTCAAAAGAGAAAGAATGCCATGGAATTGTGCAGTGGATGGCCAGCATCATCAATCACCTGTACTGGTGCGCCAGCTCCACACCCCCAGGACAGCCAGACACCATCACTGCAAAGTGGACATCCATCCTCAACCACCTTGTCAATATTCAAGTCCATGATAACCCTCATTTCCCTTCATGTGCACATGCTCCACTGGTTGGGAGAGAAGCCAGAAAACAGTGGTTCCATCCATGTGAGTGATAAATGTTCATGTTATTGTCATAAGATTCTTGACTAAGTTTCATTTAGTGTTGCATATTCACATGTCATGCTTATTGCAGGTACTCCAGCAATGGTGAAGCTGGAGAAACTTGTGCGTAGCCCTGCTCTGCTGAAGGACATGAGACAGCTGTCTGGTCAAGAGCAAACCTCCTCTCTCGAGGCCTTCCACAGCCTCCTCAATCACTTTGCACCCAAGATGTATTCCTTCTCCTACCATGGTCAACTGAGAAGGTATTTTTTAAAATCATTTATTGATTTAGAAAGTTATAGATTCTTGTGTGACTTACACACGTCACAAATTATTTATGTTATTATTTTTAGAACTCTCCTCGCAGTCATGCATTTTAACGAGAATGCTGGTCGAGAACAGCAGAGGACTGCGGCAGGACAGGCACGATATGCCACCAACTTTCCAAAGTGGAAGAAGGGAGAGTATTCTGTGAAGAAGATTTTGAAAGACCCTACATATGGTACAAATTTCAATAATATTCTCCGAAGTATGCTCTATTCACTGAAGAAACAACACTGCATGATTACACATTTGATTAAAATTTTTATTTCATGGAAGAACTTTATATTGCAACAGACATTTATCTTGCACAGTATTATTTTCATGTTTGTGATTGCAGAGTGCGTGAGAGAGATCATGGAGGTAGTTGTTGCACAGTGCACAACATCAGAAAAAGACAGACAGACACCAAACATTGATCAACCGCCTGTGCTGTGTGCTGGTGTCAGCCGTCCAGCCAAGGATGAAGCTGTCGCTCTGCTCCAGAGCCGCTTTGCAGCCTCTAATTCTTCTGCTGTGGATGTTTGAATCCCATGTAGTCTGCAGCTGGGAAATGATGACGTATTTTGTTGACCACACATGACGGCAATGGCACACGATTGTCTCTTCCGAGATGACCCCAACACAAGCGGACAAACTGACGATACGCTACAAATCTGTATCTCCTGAAACACAATTTCCAGCCGTTAGAAATCTCTTATTAGTGTTACATCTTGTGGAAATGCGTATGTTTTTGCTTATATTTACATTATGCTACCAGCATGCCAGTAGGTGATAAGGGCAGATGGTTAAAATGTTACTTTCTAAGTCAATTCTTATAATCTCCGAGAATTTCTGTTGGTCAAATAAATTGTCGAACCTGTTTACATCCTGTCTGTGGAAATCCCTTGCCAATTATTTGCTCAAATACTTTGCCAAACCCATGTGACGTCACGAAGGTTTTATTTTTTTTCATCCCTAATTGCCTTTTAGCTTTCTATACCGCCAGACTTTTAATGAAAAGATACATTTTTTATCATGATCTGCTGTTAACAAGAATTATTTAAGTGATCTAAAATCATGTCGGTAGCACTTAAAAATGCATAAATGTACATATGTGTTTGAATTTACATTTTAACCCTCGGGGGCCCTAAGGGCCGATCAATTGGCGCACAGCACAGCTTATTGCATCAGCCCTAGGGCCCAGAGGGTTAAATATAGTTTGAAGATGATGTGTAGAACTTACTCATGTTGGTTTCTTTGTGATGGCCCGTGCTTTCCATGATGGTCAATGTAGGTGTAGTTAGCTGTTCGCAGCACATATGTGTCCAAACAGCATGGTGCAAAACCAGGGTGGCTGATTAATGCATGAAAGTACTCCAGCGTTTTCCATTTCTTCTCTAACTTTAGGTATCTCCCTGCAGCACTTGCACTTATTCACCTGTGGCATGGCCTCACAATTACCACAACTGCACCTGTCCAGAAACGATAAGTATTTGCATATGTATGTCTGTTCTTACTAAAGCCTGTACATGAACACTACAACTGATACACCTGCAGTGCTGCACTGTCAATAAAGTCGTATTTCGTTTTTTGTTTTTTTTGTATACAGAGTCGAGGCTCGTGAAAGAGCTAACATTTATCAAACAAACAAATCAAACAAACAAGTAAACAAAGTATATAAAAGTGGGAGCGGTCGACAAGATGGGGAGAGAAGGGGAGGAAGCACACAAACACAACATTTGAGGGTAGGGACATCGGGAGATGTGTGGGAGGCAGAGGGCCTGGGGGGAGGCAGGATAGGTATAAAACACAAGGACACCAAGGACTTCCAGGAAAGAAGACAAAAGTCACCTCAAAAAAGTGGATTTGGGGTGAAATTAGCGGGGGTAGAAAATATCAAGGTTTTGGATTGGGGAAGATAAGAGATGGTGGTGAACAGCCGTTTTAAAGACCTGGAGGGAGGAGTGGGATTGAAGAGAGTGAGTGAGTTTGTTCCAGAGGTGGGAGAAAAGAGGAGTGAAGGTGAGCAGACGGTCTTGATTTTGGCAGTTTAACCGTAAGAGTTAAACTGCCAAACCTGTTAAACTGTTAAACTGCCAAACTGTTTACTGTACAACCTTGAGGCTTTGTTTTTCTCTCAGCGGTCCGTCGTTTGTGAAACCAATAACTTTCGTTCTCTGTTTTCGCAGTCTTTTCACCCCATAGCCTACTTCCTTATGTAAATCTCAACTCAAAAAAACAAAAAAAATAAGACATTACCTTCTCTGTGCTCATTCGTTTATTCATTCTTATTCGTTCGTTCGTTCTTCGACCACGTGTTTCTCCCCCATTTCCCCAGATAGATTGTCAAATTTCAACTCGTTATTTTATCGTCCATGCGTTATTGTTTGATTATAGTTAGTTTTGGTTTGAATTTCCTGTAACTCGTAATTAATTAATCGTGTTCTGCTCCTCGTGTGTGGCCTTGTAGTTGTACCCCCGTCGGTGTTTTGTTAACTTAAGCGTGTTTTGCTTGGCTCTTAGTTTTTTCCCTTCTACCCCGAACATAATACTCTGTCTAACGTTCTAAATCCCCACCCCACCCCCCCAAAAAAAAACAAACAAACAAAAAACATTTATTTTCCTTTCTCCACGTGTACTGTTGTCTCATCCTGTATTTCCTGTCCAGGTGTGCTGTTCGCCCCGCTCCCATTATCTCCTTGCCATCCACCGTTTGCCCTGTTCACGTGACTCGTGGTGGTCCCTCTCGGTTGGTATTTTGTGCATAGAAGATTGTTCACAGTTCTGTTTAAATATTATTTAAATATGTTTAACCTTTCCCCTTCTGTGTTTATTTCAGTGGTATATTACAACACGCTGTTTTTCTTCCTATTTAAAAGGCGTTTCTCAATTTCCTCTCCAACGCATTCCACTTCAAAAAAAAGAAATTCAATATCTTATACGTCTCCCTCACTACATGGTCTAAATTCACATTCATTCCATCCCTCCTCCATCGTTCTGAATCGGATTGCTAACTTGAAAATCACAACAAACCCAATTTGTTATCAGTGTTCGTCTTTCATTAATCATCCACTTTCTAAACTCCCCTCTTGCCCCTCCCATCCAAATCCCCCCCCTTGCACCTCCCATCCAAATCCCGCCCCCTTGCACCTACACTCCTAAACTCCCCCCTTGCCCTTCCCCTCCTAAACTCCCCCCTTGCCCCTCCCCTCCAAATCTCCCCCCTTGTCCCTCCACTTCTAAACTTCTCCCTTGCCCCTTCCCTCCAAAACTCCCCCCTTGCGCCTCCCCTCCTAAACTCCCCCCTCACTCCTCCCCTTCAAAACTCCCCCCTAACCCCTCCCATTCAATTCTCCCCCCATACCATTCCTCTCCAATTCTCCCTCCTCCCCCCTCCTCCTCCAAGCTGCCTCCTCCCCACTTCGTCTCCCTTCTATCTCATACCTCCACCCCCCCAAACCTTCTACTTTCCTCTGCCCCCCCCCTCAAACAACCCCTCACTGTGCCTCATCCCTTCACCATCAAACCTTTCATCCTCATCCTTCCCTTTCTTGGAACTCTTCTGCAATATCTGACACACTATCAACTGCTCTCCCTACCTCCCCCTCTCATCCTTCATCTTACCCTACTCCTCCCCTCCCCTGTCCTGTATCTGATGCTCCCCCTCTCTCTTCATTAACGGTATGGACCTCAAACATCCGGGGCCTTCGCTCAAACCTGACTGATCTCTCCATACAGGTTGCTTCTGACAATCCAGACTTGATCTGCTTAACAGAGACTTTCCTCCCTCAAGATGTCTCTGATTCCTTAATATCTCTTCCTGGTTACTCCCTCCTCCGGTATGATAGACCTGAGCCTCGGCCTGGTGGTGGGGTGGCTATCTTTATCAAAAACTCTCTTACTCTCCTTGCACTGCCCTCTTTCCTCCTCACCGCCAGGAGTACCTCTGGCTACGGCTCCCTCTCCGCTCCCACCTTTTGTTCATATGTGTTCTGTACCGTCCCCCAAACAGTGATGACTCCATCTACATTTCACTGTCTGACAACATGGACCAACTTCTATCCACTCATCCCAACTCTCTCTTCCTCATATGTGGTGACTTCAACTGTCATCATGCCACCTGGTTGGGTGTGGGTTCCTCTCTCACCAGTCATGGCACCTCAGCAAAGGACTTCTGTGACTCACTGGGATTGACACAATCTGTCAATTTCCCGACCCGGCTCTCAGCCAATGGAGTATCTTCTCTTCTAGACTTGGTTATGACAAACTTCCCTGCTAATGTCTGCTGCTCTTCTTCTGCTCCAATCGGTTCTTCTGATCATGTGCTTGTCAAAGTGGACATCTCTCTGGCCATTCTCAGAGAGCCTCCTCAGCGTCGACGAGTCTGGCATTTCACTCAGGCCGACTGGGACGGTCTTCAAGCAGCCATCAATCGTCTGGATTGGTCTCCCATCTCCACTGCCTCTGACATCAATTCTTCCTGGGAATTCTTCCAAAGTAAACTGATCTCTCTCATGCACAGATTTATCCCATCTCGCCTTCAGTTGGCTTACCCTTCCTCCCGTCCATGGTACACTGAATCTTGTGGGGAGGCAGTTGCCCTGAAACAACTTGCCTTTGCCTCTTGGAAGGCTAATCCAACTGAAGGCAATCTCAGTTCCTTCCACCAAGCTCGGAACAAGTGTGTGTCTACCCTCAGGAGTGCCAGGAAGCACTATCTCTCCTCACTCAAGAATGAACTCTCAAACCTGTCTCCTTCCTCCAAATCCTGGTGGCGTCTGGTCAAATCCGTTTCTGGTGTTTGTTCCCCCTCCATCCCCTCCCTTACCTCAAATGGCCACACAGTTGACATCGCACGTGACAAAGCCGAATGCCTCAACTCTGTGTTCGCCTCAAAATCCTTAGTTCCAAACCCATCTCTCTCTGTTCCCACCTTTCCCAGTCGAACCCAACTGCTCCTGAACTCTGTGTCCTCTCCTGACAAGGTGGAGGAGTTTTTGTCAAACCTCGACTCTGATTCTGCAACTGGACCAGACGGCATCAGCCCACGGGTCCTAAAATCCTGCTCTGCCGCTCTATCTCACCCTCTCTCTGTTCTTTTCACCCTATCGTTTGCTCAAGGTCATCTGCCAGCATCCTGGAAATCAGCTAACATTACCGCTTTACACAAAAAAGGTGCAAAAACAGATCCTTGCAACTACAGACCAATCAGCCTGCTCCCAATTATCAGCAAAGTCATGGAATCCATCATTGCTTCGGATATGAAATCTTTCCTCTTCTCCAATGGCTTGATCTCTGATCATCAATTTGGTTTCAGACCAGGTCACTCTACTCTGGACATGCTGCTTCTGCTGTCT
This sequence comes from Myxine glutinosa, assembly GCF_964187855.1. NCBI lineage: Eukaryota > Metazoa > Chordata > Myxini > Myxiniformes > Myxinidae > Myxine > Myxine glutinosa. Next base: position 74,785,285 of record NC_136263.1, read on the forward strand.
CAACAATGGATGGAGGTCCTCAATGCCAAACAGGAAATCAGAGCTGTCTCCCTTGACATATCACGTGCCTTTGATACGGTCTGGCACCCAGCTCTGCTCACCAAACTCTCCTCCTGTAGTATCCATGGAAATCTCCATGCATGGCTTGCGGACTTCCTCTCTGGTCGTAGTCAACGTGTGGCCCTAAATGGATTTCTCTCATCTCCCCTTCCTGTTCAGGCTGGAGTTCCCCAAGGCAGTGTGCTGGGCCCTGTGCTTTTTCTGGTCTTTATCAATGATCTCTCCGACTCTCTGGAAAATGCTCTCTATCTCTTTGCTGATGACTCCACTCTCTGCCGCTCCAATCCTCTTTCCTCTGGGCTGGTGCTCCTGCCTCACACCTGGCCCGGCTTCACGCTGTTGAATCCAAAGCTTTCAAAATCATTGGAATCTCCCGCGATGAAGCTACCTCTGAGGGCCTTTCACTCACTCACCGCAGGCAGGTAGGTGGTCTTTCTGTCTTCTACCGACTCCTCTCCGGCCTTTCTCCCCCAGCTCTCTCTGTGCTCTGTCCCCCAAATATTCCTACAGGTCGCACAAGATCTGCCAGCAACCCTCTGATGGTTAAACTGCCGAAATCTCGGCTTTCTGCTCACCTTCACTCTTTCATTCCTCTTTTCTCCTGCCTCTGGAACAAACTCCCACACTCCCTTCAATCCCACTCCTCCCTCCAGGTCTTTAAAACAGCTGTTCACCACCATCTCTTATCTTCCCCCATCCAAAACCTTGATCTTTTCTACCCCCACTAATTCACCCCAGATCCACCTTGTTTGAAATTCCAACTTCTTTCCTAGAAGTCCTGGCAGTGTCCATATGTTTATACCTCTCCCACCCCCCCCCCCTTCACATGCCTGCCCCCCCAAAGCCCTCTCCCTCCCACAGATCTCTCGATGTCTCCATGTCTCTCGGTCCCTGCTCTCAAATGTTGTGTTTGTGTCCTTCCCCCTCTCTCCCCATCTTGTCTACCGCTCCCGATGTTATATGTTTTATGTGTCGGTTTGTCTTTCTGTGTGATTAATGTTCGCTCTTTCACGAGCCTCGATCTTGTATACAAAAAAAAAGAAAAAAAAAAAGACGGTTGCAGGCAGATATTGTGCGACCTGCAGGAATATTTGGGGGACAGAGCCCAGAGAGAGCTGTGGGAGCAAGGCCGGAGAGGAGTCGGTAGAAGAGGGAAAGACCACCAACCTGCCTGTGGTGAGTAAGTGAAAGGCCCTCGGAGATACCGTCATCGCGGGAGATTCCAATGATTCTGAACGCTTTGGTTTCAACCGTGAAGACGAGCTAGGTGTGAGGCAGGAGCACCAGCCCAGAGGGGAGAGCAGTATTCCATTGAGCTGCGGATGAAAGCCTTGTATGTGGTGAGGAGCTCAGGTGTGCCAAGGAAGGACTTCGCACGACGGAGGATGCCCAGTCGGTGACTGGCTTTGGAGGCCAGCTTGGAAATGTGGTTTTCCCAGGAAAGATCATGGCAGATAGTGAGACCCAAAAGCTTGAGTGACAGAACTTCTTGGAGAGGATTATTCAGAAAGTAGATGGGAGGGTTGTCCAGTCGGTATTTTCGGAGAGACATCGTAAGTGTGAGATTTGTCAGGATTGAAAGACATGTTCCACTTGTTTGCCCAGTCTGTGATTTTGTCCAGGTCTGCAGAGAGTGAGGAGGGTGCAGACTGCCGATCTGAGGGATGAGGAATGGAGCGTCAGCAAAGAGATAGAGAGGATTTTCAAGAGAGTCAGAGAGATCATTGATGAAGACCAGAAAAAGCACAGGGCCCAGAACACTGCCTTGGGGAACTCCAGCCTGAACAGGAAGAGGAGATGAGAGAAACCCATTCAGGGCCACACGTTGACTACGACGAGAGAGGAAGTCCGCCAGCCATGCGTGGAGATTTCCATGGATACCAAAGGAGGAGAGTTTGGTGAGCAGAGCGGGGTGCCAGACCGTATCGAAGGCACGTGATATGTCGAGGGAGACAGCTCTAATTTCCTGTTTGGCATTGAGGACCTCCATCCATTGTTGAGACAGCAGAAGCAGCATGTCCAGAGTAGAGTGACCTGGTCTGAAACCAAATTGATGATCAGAGATCAAGCCATTGGAGAAGAGGAAAGGTTTCATATCCGAAGCAATGATGGATTCCATGACTTTGCTGATAATTGGGAGAAGGCTGATTGGTCTGTAGTTTCTGTGTTTCTATCCATTTCTTGCCTCACGGCACCGAACATTAATTAAATATTAGTTATGTATTCCATTGACCAGAAAAAGAAACTTTTTCAATTAAAAAAGAGACATAAAAATGTATACCATTCAGTATTTTGGAGGCGCCCGAGATCAAAATCGATCGCCATTGTGTCTGTGTCCGACGATTTCTCTTCTTCACTCTCTGGACGGTATGGTTCGAATCTGTATGGGAGAATCGAGTGTGATTCCCCAAGATTATTAACTTTCTCTTCATTTTCCGCATCAGATTGGACAGAAATATCGCTGATATCCAGACTTACGCAACTATCGGAGTCGGTGCCTGCCATTGTTTACTATTGCGCAGTCACATCAGCTTCCTCCGATGACGTCACATCGTGGAGGGCAGATTATCGCGAGATGCTGGCCGGCGCGAGAGAAATCGTCTGCTATTGGCATTTTAAAACTCGGATATCTCACGATTCACGCATGCTAGAGCAACAATTTTTGCGCCAAACTTAATCTTTTTTGTTGCTACAATTAATTAATCTTAAGCATTTGATGTCTATACTCATGTCCGTTCTCCTTTAATGTCCTTGTGAAGCACCAACCCGACAGTTTATAGGAATATGGGAAATCCAACATCGATGCATGTAGATAGACAGCTCAAAGGTAAGATGCCTCCACCACGATTTGCAGCACCCTGTCACACTACATTAATCTCACTGAACATTGATACACACCGAATTAACATGCAGGTAACAGGTAGGTAATTTCGCCCAGGTAGTGGCACTGGCACACAATGAGAAACTCATTTTCAGAGCTTCCGGGGAGATCTTATAAGACAACTTTCCGCTTTCCGTACCCACCAAGGTGTACTACAGGTAAAACCTCTCTGCCAGCACTGCACCAGAACGGCAGTCCTTTGCTGAGCATCCATAGTAATTAGCTGTGTGGTTTCCAGAATCGCATCTATAACAGTAACACGTCTTCCCTTGAGCCGGTTTGGATCGCTGATCTGAAATACCTCTCCCAGCGAGTCTAAAGGGTATTTTGCTGCTCTGCGAATCATGTGTCCGCACAGGGTGTATGTTTGGCCTGTATGGCGCTAGCAGCCCCTTGGCCTCCGCCATTGCCGACTCAGTCTATCTGGCGATGGTTATAGCTTTCTGTAATGTCAGTCCCGTTTCTAGCAGTAATCGCTCTCTAATGTGAGGTGAGTTTGTTTTCTCGACGAGCTGGTCCCGGATCATTTCATCTGTCCGTTCTCCAAACTCACATGTGACGACCATCTCCCTTAATGAGGCGATGTATCGTGCCGTAGATTCGCCATTTTCCTGACCACGTTGCCGAAATTTATATCGTTCTGCCACGACATTAACTCTTGGGACAAAAAAAAATTCCTCAAGTCCTCAAGTGCATCTCATAGCTTTTATCAGCCACTGTTAGTGTATGTAAGAGTCTCTGACCTTCGGTGCCCAAGCAATTTATCAAAAGTTCGCGCTTTCTCGCATCAGCCAGTGTAGTCTCCTATATCGCCAGCACGTAGTTTTCAAAGACACGAGTCCAGGCCGTAAAAGGCATCGATATATTTAATTTCTGCATTCATTCTGGGCCAGTAAATGCATTCTCTGGCTCTTCGTACACATCCGTTCACACCCAGATGAGATGAGTGAACTCGTTCCACCATGTCCTTCCTTTTTGATGTGGGAACCACAACTCTTTCTCCCTTGAAGATCAGGTCACCCTGAGTGCTCAGTTTGTCTCTTGCATGGAAGTGTGGTCTAAGGACTGGCTCAACCTCATGTTGTCTCTTTCCATCCTGTCTGTATCATTAGTTTGAGTTGTTGCACGATACCATCTCGTCTGGTATGATCTTCAATCTCCCTCATTAATGGTTGAGAGATTGGGACATGTCTTGGCATGTTTACCATCTCAAACTCGTTTTCCTTGTCGACTATTGGGTCCTTGAGGTAGGCTCTACTAAGCGTATCAGCCATTTGCATGTCTTTGCCTGGCTGATAGTGAATCTCAGCATTGTATGTTTGCATCCTCACAAGCATTCTCTGCAGCCTCTTTGGTGCTCTGTGGAGAGGCTTTGTTGCAATGATCTCCAGCGGTTTGTGATCCAATTGCACCTTCACCTATCTCCCATACGTGTACAGACGAAACTTTTCCAAACCAAACACAACTGCAAGGAGGTCCTTCTCTATCTGTGCATACCTGGTTTCTGCATCTGATAAAGCACTGCTGGCAAATGCTATGGGATGTCCTCCTTGGATCAGTGTAGCCCCAAGTCCAGTGTCTGTAGCATCCACCTGCAGTGTCAGCTCCTTCAATGGGTCACAGTACTTGAGCACTGATTCGGCAGTAATCAGCCTCTTGATCTCCTGCATAACTTTGTCATGTACTTCTGATCACCACCAGGTGACATCCTTCTGTGTCAGTCTGCGTAGGGGCTCACACTTGTCATGAAGGCCTGGAAGGAATTTGCTGAGACGGTTGACAAACCCAATGAATCGCTGTACCCCTTGCACATCAGTTGGGTTTGGCATTTGCACAACTGCTTTCACCTTTTCTGGGTTTAGTTTCAGACCCTCTGAAGTGACGACATGACCAATGAAGGTCACTTCTTTGAGTTTGAATTTCACCTTTTCCTTGTTCAGCTTCAGGTCTCGCTCTATACATCTCTCCATCAATACTCTCACCTTCCTGTCATGGTCTCGCTCTGCCTCTGCCTGTGTCTTTCCTTTCCCAAACACCAGGATAACATCTGCTTCTGACCGCACTCCCTGCAAACCCTCTCGTGCTTGGTTTTGTTTCCTCTGAAATCCTTCCAGGGCCGTTGAGAGCCCAAATGGCATCCTCAGCCATCTATATCTACCACATGGAGTGTTGAACGTGGTCAAGTATGAATACTCATCTAGTTCAATGTGCCAGAAACCATTCTTGGCATCAAATACGCTGAACACCTTCGCCTCATTCAATTCTGTTCGTATGTCCTGAATTGTAGTCATTGGATAGTGACATCTCTTCAGTCCTTGATTAAGGTCTATCGGATCCAGACATACTCTCAATTTCCCATTTGATTTCTCCACACACAAGGCTGGATACCCAGGGAGTTTCAAGTCTACAGGAGCTATTATCCCTGCCTCATTCAGCTTGTCTAATTTTGCTTTCAACTTGCCTTTCAATGCAATTGGAATACACCTTGGTGGATGCACTACAGGCCTCTTACTCTCCTCTAGCATCAGATGGTATTTCCCTCCAGTCCCCTCAAACACATCTGCAAATTCCTCCAGCAGCTGTCTCTTGTTGAGAGGGAAACTTTCTTCCTTTCTGGCATGTATGCTCCTCAGGTTCTCTGTGTGCACTGTTATCAACTCCATTTGCTGTGCTGCCCTGCTACCAAGAATTGGTATGCAGTCCTCCTGTTACTACAAATTCTGCTTTGTATATTCTTCCATTTTTTGGATTTTTTATCTTGAGGTTGGATTGTCCCAGTGGGACTACCGTCGTACCATTGTACATGGATAAACTTTGGTTAGTCTTCCATAGCCTCCTGGCATACTTCCTTGGAATAATATTGCATGTTGCACCGCTGGCAACCTGAAAGCGAACCTCTCTTCCTTCTACTTCCATTGTCACATAGATCTGCCTTGGGTATTTTGACTCCTCCAGGCTGTTAATTTGCTTCATGTCCACTCTCTTTGGATATAATGTCATGACCTTTATCTGTTCATACTCAGACATCTCACTAGAGCTGTCGTCTGCTTGATCCACAGTGTGGATCCTGGCGCTATCCATCTTCCAATTAGAACCGAGCCCTGGGGTGGTCATCCTCGCTCCCACGCCCTTCTTGGTGGCCCTGGGAGCGTGTGCGAAAGACCTGTAAGATGTCAGGCTTACCGGAATGAGGTCATTGCCTGTTCTGCTTGGCAGTTTGGGGAGCACTGTGCGTGGCGCCTTTTGCGTAACCAGGATGTGAGGAGGGAAAAAGAGTTACCAGGATGTGAGGAGCTTTTGCGTTACCTGGATTTGAGGAGGTGGAAACAATGGTGAGGTGATGTGATTTGAGAGGGTGTGTTTGAGAACGGAGGTTTGAATCCGGGTGTTGGGAAATAAGGGTTTGGAAATGAGGTTCGAATATGGAGAGGAAAAATGAAAGATTGGGAATGAGGAAGAGAACAATGGGGAAGGTTCGAACCACAATCGCAACGTATCTCCCTTTCCCCTTGTTCGAGGATGGGTAACCTTACGAAGCAATCACTGTGGAAATATCTGAACTCCAGGGTCATTTTATGTGCTGGACGTAACTCTGCGGGGTCTTTTCCAAATCTGAAACGCATCGATTGCACATTCACTTGTCCGTCCGCCCGTCTTGATCAAATCCTGGGTTTTTAATGTTTTCTTTTATGCACCTTTTCCCACATTGTTTTATTTAACGTGATGTTCACTGGAGGGGATATTATTCTGTCATTTGTTGAAATGGAGAATGCATATGAAATCCAGTTTAGCCCATTTGTACTCGATTGTGGATTAAGAGTTCTGTTCTTTTGCAGGGAATCAAAGATGAACGAGGCTTCATCAACCAAGGCAAAGAAAATCAGATGTTGGAAGCGTCTGAAGTAAATTATTTTATTTTCCTCCTCTTGACTATTCAAACTTGTTTTTGGATATGCAGTCATGTGAAAAAGTAAGTACACCCCATGTAAAGTTTTGACTTTTTCAACATATTTCAACATACAGCTATTTGATCTTCATTTCAACAATATTGATAGATAAAGGTGATATAATATAACAAATATCATGAAACGTTAACATTTTGGAGTCCATTGTATAATTTTAATGAACATAAATGCAAATTTCGCATGTGGAAAAAGTAAGTACGCCCTTGGCTCTAATCGGTGGTATTGTCCCGTTTGGCAGAAACAACCTCAATTAGGCGTTTCTAAAACTGTCTACCAGTCTCTGACATCGACTGGGAGAAATTTTTGCCCACTCCTCCATGCAGAATTCTTTCAGGTGTGCGATGTTTGACGGGTTTCTTGCATGCACAACTCGTTTCAAATCACCCCACAACATCTCGATGGGATTTCGATCCGGGCTTTGACTTGGCCATTCCAGAACCCTCCATTTCTTTCTTTTCAGCCATTCCTTGGTGGATTTACTGGTATGTTTAGGGTCATTGTCATGTTGCAAGGTCCACTTTCGGTTGAGCTTCAACTTTCTGACAGATGGCCTCACATTATCGTCAAGCACCCTCTGGTACAATGAAGAATTCATGATGGTGAGCTGCCCAGGCCCTGATGCAGCAAAGCTGCCCCAAACCATAATATTTCCACCACCATGCTTTACAGTTGGTATCAGTTTCTTGTGGTCAAATGCTGACTTTGGTTTTCACCAAACATGTCTTCTGGTACTGTGGCCAAATAGCTCTACCTTTGACTCGTGGGTCAAGAGCGCGTTGTTCCAGAAGTGCTGGTCTTTGCCTCAGTGTTCATTGGCAAACTTTAGTCTTGCCCTGATGTTCTTTCTGGACAGCAAAGATTTCCTCCTGGCACACCTCCCACGTCGATCAAATTTGTGCAGCCTCTTTCTCATGGTAGACTCGTGCACTTTGACATCAACAATGGCAAGAGCTACCTGTGGGTCGAGTGATGACATTCTGGGGTTCTTCGAGACTTCTTTCAGCATCTTGCTGTCTGCTCTCGGGCTGAACTTGCTGGTGTGGCCTGGCCTGAACAAGTTGGCAGTTGTTTGGAATCTTCTCCACGTGTCGATGATCTTCCGGACAGTCGAATGATTGATTTCAAATTGTTTGGAGATCTTTTAAAATCCCTTCCCATACTCGAAGGCATCTATAACCTTCTTTCTGAAGGCCTCGGAGAGCTCTTTTGATCTCGGCATGGTGACGCCACACACTTCAACAACAAACACACACAACACACAACATGCATTTTAAGGCCATGTTCCCTGCTAGAGCGGGGGTTAGCCACTTCAACAACAAAGAGCAAACCAAACGAAATGTCTGAGGTTTAAACAAGACAGGTTCCTCCAAGAACCTCTCTGACGATGTTGTAATCATTTGCACCTGAGCTGGTGCACCTGATTCTAATTTTAGGTCTTTGAAGTAGTGATAAATGTAGGGGTGTACTTACTTTTTCCACATGCAAAATTTGCATTTATGTTTATTTCAATTATACAATGGACGACAAAATGTAAATGTTTCATGATATTTGTTATATTATATCACCTTTATTGATCAATATTGTTGAAATGAAGATCAAATAGCTGTATGTTGAGATATGTTGAAAAAGTCAAAACTTTACATGGGGTGTACTTACTTTTTCACATGACTGTATCTACCGTGACAAATGTACAGGAAACTGACTTTTCAATATTTTTCAACCTAGGCAAAAGTTTACCACACATGATAAGAAGAACAAGTGTTGTGGTGACATTCCACATAACGTGTAAGTAAGAGAAAATATCCATTTGGAATGTCATGACATGAAACATTGAAACATACTCGCAATAGAAATGGTATTTATCTCAGCAAATTCAAGCTCTCCTTGTCGTATCTCGATCACATTTTGCTCCTTAAATATTTTCTGTACCAGTGTTTAGAGGTATCGGGGCTGAGGGATTGCACCGATTTGTTTAACCTGGGTTGGCACGTCTCTTGTAAAGAGTTGACAAATTATCGCCGGTACCCTGAACAAATGACAAATTCCTGCCAGTCAACAAAACTATTGGTCAAACGATTCGTGAAAACCTTGTGCCACACCTGTTCCCACAGCCAGACTCCAAAATAAGGAAGAGGTATCTGAAGAAGAAGAAGTTTAAGGTTGTAAGAATGTCCATCTAGAAGTGCAAATGACAAGCGTCAGGAGCTACATGATCTGAGGAGAGGGATGTGATACACGGAATACCACTTCACCCAGACATATCAAAATATTAATCTTTTTTGCAAATATTTGTTCCATAACTAAGGACGCAACAACTGATTTGTGCAATATTATATCAGAATAATATCATTGATGGTGTCCATGTGTTTATACTTCTCCCACCTCCCCTCCCCTTCCCACGCCGCCTCCCCCAAGCCCTCTCACTCCCACACATTCCTGATGTCCCTGCTCTCAAATGTTGTGTTTGTGCTTCCCCTTCTCTCCCCATCTTGTCTGCCGCTCCCCTTTTTATATACTTTGTTTGTTTGTCTGTTTGATTTGTTTGTGTGATAAATGTTAGCTCTTTCACGAGCCTCGATTATGTATACAAAAAAAAATAAAAATACTGTCAACCAACACAAGGAACTTTGAGGAGGCGATTTCTCCCATAATGCTTCCTCTCAATGAACACCACATTAGTTAAATTAATCAGTTCATGTACTTATCGTTGAGGTGGTTTGGGAGTGGTGTGGGAGTGGTGATGTGGTGTGGGAGTGGTGTTTGAGTGTATGGCAATGAGAACATTGTGGAGGAGGTCCAGAAACATGACCAGGGGATGAACAAAAATCTGTTATGGGTACATTGCCTGGTTACGGATGGCCTCTCTTCTGCTTCTGCTTCCTGGTGGTTACTGCTTCCTGACGTGAGACCCTGAAGCCGACCAGTTGAGAACAACTCTGTGACCGGACGGGTTCCGAAGCAACCATGGACGCCATCTAAGGTGATTAAAATGTTGCATCGTCCCTGCGGCTAGCTTTCACTTTACTTTCCCGGTGACTAATTAGTTAGCTCAGATAGGGACTATGCTCTCGGCTCCAGCCTTTATCTATTTATTACATACGGCCGAGCAAAACGGTAGGTGGGATGCGGGCTGGACTAGCGTAGTGAATCGGTGGGGTACAATTTCCCTTCTATTTATTGTCCAGTACGTCTAAACAATGAAGGAAAGAGACAATCGAGCAGGTTTGGAAACGACAGATCTTGCATTAAACAGGCACGTATTTACAAGAGACTGCAGTGTCAAATAAGAAACAGTCCTATCCCTAGCATTCAATGAAACCCCTTGTACAATTTGCTTTAAACAAAATACAGTTCGGTACCATGTTCATCTGGGGAAATTAGACAGAAAAGGGGACAAAAAGGAAGAGGTCAATGCGTTTTGGGGACCCCTTCCTCACCCTCATGTGAACAGATTTGGCCCATTATGGCTCAACGAGATGTCGATGCATGTGGATGCTTGGTGCAAGTGAGAGGTTTGCTGTCGTGGAGTTGTGGAGTGTGATGCTTAGCTCTGAAAATAAATGTTGGAGGTCTTGTGTCGTTCATTGATGCTCCCCAACAGGCCAGCCCTGAGGTGTCTGCGCTGAAAGATGCAAGGTTATGTGGTGCGTGTGTGAAAGACATGTAAGATGTCAGTCTTACCGGGATGAGATCATTGACTGTTCTGCCTGGCAGTTTGTGGAGCACGGTGTGTGGTGCCTTTTGCGTAACCAGGATGTGAGGAGGTGGAAACAATGGTGAGGTGAGGTGATGTGATTTGAGAGGGTGTGTTTGAGAAGGGGGGTTCGAATCCGGGTGTCGGGAAATAAGGATTTGAGAATGGGTGCTTGAAAATGGCGGTCAGTTCAAGTACAATGTCGGTAAATTCGAGTTTGGAAATGAGCTTCGAATGCAGAGAGGAAAAAATGAAGGTTTGGGAAGATGATTGAAGGAAAATGAAGGTTTGTTAATGAGGATTGAAGGAAAATGAATGTTTGTGAATGGGAATTGAAGGAAAATGATGGATTGGGAATGAGAAAGAGAACAATGGGGAAGGTTTGAACCACAAACACTGTAATGAATGATGGAGAAGCTTTTTGTCAATATCGGGCTTTATTAAACTTGAATCGAGCAGGATCGAAGAAACGCACGCAAATACAACAAGAGTATATTAAAGCTAATAGATTACGAATATTAAGCGAGGCAATACAATCGAGCCATCTCGCAGAGTACTCTTTCTCAATCTTACCAGCATGAATCATTGTCTGACTTTGGCTCAAAGCAGGCCAAGTCTTCCCCGAGCATTCGCACGGCCAGATATAAAATAGCCTCAAGCCCCTAGCGGTCGACACTTTCAATTCCTCTTCTTCTTCCCCAGCCCCTAGCGGTCGACACTTTCAATTCCTCTTCTTCTTCACAATCAGCACAATCTTTTCCACTGGAAAAATGTAGCTCCTAATAGCAGCAAATCAAAATCAATTTAAATAATAATGATTTCCGATAAATGTGAAACTAAAACGGCACCAGGATGGTTTCGACGACAAAGCAGAATATCAACAAATCTATGGCAGATCGCATATTCAAACGATTCGCAGGTCGGCAAGATCAACCACTACGTGTTCGACAAATCCGCGGCTCAGGAGTACGTTCTATCTCCTCCTGTGGCATCTCCTCGATTGTCGGGAGATTTTTCAGAGTGGGCGCCACGGACACTATCTCTGACAAACCCTTGATCGGTACAGCAATCTTCTCCAAAAACCCTTTGGGTGACTTTACCTGTGACTCAGCGTCCCAAATTCTCTCCACAACCTCCCCATGTGGCGCGAGGTGATGAACTGGCATGGTGGCCTCGCGACCATCGGCTAAGCGAACATGAGTGTACTCCTCATTAGCTTCAAGAAGATTCACTTCATCAATGAGCGGCTTATATTTGCTTTGACATATAGATCGACGTAGCAATACAGGTCCTGGTTCTGACAACCATGTCAGTCGTGAGTGTCCACTAGAACTCCGACAATGATAGGAAAACAAGCGTTCGTGCGGTGTTACATTAGTGGCCGTGAACAATAAAGATTGGATGGAATGTAGCGTGTCAGGCAGCACCGTTTCGCACAGGCCGACCTAAAGGTAACGTGATTTGAGTTGCATTGAAACAGCACACCAGATTACACCATTGAATGGTTCTACCGAACCATTGCCTTGCGAATTATAGCTGGTCGTTCGACTGGAGGCTATACCTCTTCCCTGAAGGAATTGTTTTATCTCTCGAGACATGAAAGCGGCTCCACGATCCGAATGAATATACGCTGGGCAAGCAAACAGCGCGAATAACTCAGAGAGACATTTAATCACTGAATTTGAAGAGAGATCTCTGCAAGGAAAAGCAACTGGAAAGCGTGATTACTCATCTACGATGGTGAGCATGTAACGATTAGAGGTGTCTGTAGGGAGGGGACCTTTAAAATCAATGTTCAGACGCTCCCACGGTTGGGTGGCTTTGATCAAAACCCCTTGATGCAGTTTCAGTTAAGCGCAAATAGGACAAGAACTACACATTCGCTTTACGTCCTCAACAGAGTAGGGAAGATTTCGACATCAAACAAAATGAGCCAGACGAGTGACTCCTGGGTGACAGAGCGAATCGTGCAGCTCCCGCAATCCCCCTCAGATCCCACTGTCGCACAGAAAGCACAATAAAATGTATCGACAGCTACATTATCCTTGCCAGGGCGATATACAATGTCGTAGCCAAATTCTGCAAGCTCGATACGCCACCTCACAATTTTCTCATTCTTTATCTTCTGGGAATGTTGACCTTCAAACATAAAAGCTACTGATCGCTGGTCTGTGATCAAACAAAAGTGTTTTCCAAGAAGAAAGCGTTTCCACTTACGCAAGGCCTCCACAATGGCGTAAGCTTCCTTCTCATCAGACAAGTGGCGCCTCTCACTGTGTGACAACGTTCTGGAGAAGAAGGCCACGGGTGGGCCTGACTGATTCAAGGTAGCTGCAATTACGTACTTTGAGGCATCAGTCTCAACAACGAAGGGCACACTGTTGTCAATTGACATCACAACCACTTGGGCAATATCATTAATCAAATTGTGAAAAGCCCCTTTGGCAGCTGAAGACAACGGAAATTTTTTGCTTTCAACCAGAGGACAAATTTTCTCGGAATACTTCGACATCCATTTGGAATAATGTGCGAACAGCCCCGGCTTCATCTCAGCATGGCAAAGTCATGAGGATGTGGCATTTCCAGGAGAGTTTGCAAACGGCACATGTCAGGACGAATCGAGCCTTCGGAAACGGGGAAAACCCCAAAAGATTGCTAGTTTTTGCTGAGAAAGTGCATTTGTCATCATTGAGAGTAGTCCGTTTGTACTTGCGAGCTACATCCATAAATCGTTTCAAGTTATTGTCGTTCTCGTTCTGTGTTCGTCCACATACAGTGACATTATCCACATAAACAAAGGTGGCTTTGAGATTCTCTCTCGAGACTATCTCGTTGATTGCTCGTTGAAAGCACACGACTCAGTTTGAACAAATCTTTTTGCTGCGTTCCCTCTCGAGACTCTGAGGGGCACCGTAACCGCAGTTTGGGAAGGTAACACGAAACAAGACCCAGGAGGACCCACCACTGAGAGACATAAGAAAGCCTGACTGGAGTTTGCCAAAACACCCCTGAACAAGCCAAAATCGTTCTGTGGACAGATGAGACCAAATTAGAGCTTTTTGGTAAAGCACATCAATTCTATGTTTACAGAAAACAAAATGAAGCCTTCAATGAAAATAACACCTTCCCTACAGTCAAACACAGAGGAGGTTCAGTGATGTTTTGGGGTTGATGTGCTGCCTCTGGCACTGGGTGCCTTGAATGGGTGCATGGCATCAAGAAATCGGGAGATTACCAAGGCATTTTGGAGCGCAATGTTCAACCCAGTGTCAGATAGCTGGGTCTCCGTCGAAGGTCATGGATCTTGCAGTAGGACAATGACCCCAAACACATTTCAAAAAGCACCCAGGAATGGTTCAATACAAAACGCTGGACTGTTCTTAAATGGCCAGGAATGAGTCCAGATCTAAATCCCATTGAACACATGTGGGGAGATCTGAAATCAGCAGTTGGGAGAAGGCATCCTTCAAATCTGGGAGAACTGGAGAAGAGTGGGCCAGTAGAAAGGTGTGGGAAGCTCATTCATGGCTATAGGAAGCGCTTGACTGCAGTTATTTTGTCCAAAGGCTGTGCTTCCAAATATTAAGTCGAGGGTGTCAATAATTTTGTCAACATCATTTAGTTTTATTTTCTGATTTTAAAAATAAATATTAAGTTCTGAATCAAAAACAGAGGTTCTGTAATATTAACAGTGAAATAAAGAATTGTGGAGACCAAATACTTTTGTCAATTTCAACTTATTTTTGAGAAAATTGTGAGTTATTTGAAAAAGTGGCAATGGTGCCAATATTTTTGGCCACGACTGTACATCCGAAGGATGGCACACACATTGATGAATTATCCTGTGTGTGAATTACCAGGATGAGAGTGTTGTTATGTCAGGGGTGTAGAGGAATATCTAGAGCCAGGTAGATCTGATAGGTAGGTACTCGACTGTCGTGATAGGGAATCTACCTGTAATAAGTTATATGTTTAGCTGGGATGTCAGTATAAGTTGTATCTGTGGCCCCGCCACGAGGGGGCTGGGTGTGCTAAGTAGTACAGGGATTATGGATAAAATTCCCTCGTTCGTCTCGTCACCTCTGTCGCCAACCCAGTGTCCCTTATGGCAACACACTCACATAGACACTAGATAGGCCCATTAGTGCACCACAGTAAATAATTCCCCTCCACCACAATGACTTTGGAAGAAAACAGGCAGGAAGCCAGATCGGGGCACCACCGCATGGGGCCGCGGCCGGCCACACCGCCGGCTGGCCTGGCGGCGAGCATCGTGGCAGGCTGGAGCCACGCCCAGGGAACGTGTGATTAGTTGAGGTGGAAGGCGCGATAGTTGGTGCGGAAGGCGCGAACCTTCGGCCAATCAGTGCGGAAGGCACGAACACACGACTTAGAAGGGGGTTGCCGATTAGAGGAAGAGCGCCGGTGACGTCGGAAGGCACAAAAGACCAAAAAGATATGAGGCACGGATTGATAACGCTCCAGAACTGACGACACAGGGCGAGTGACAAAACGTCTCGCTCGCCGGCTTTTTGTCTCTCTGCGCTGGACTCTTGGAGTTCGCCCTTCGCTCTACGTTCTTTGTTCTGGGTTCTAGGTGGGTGCTTGTGCTTCGGTGTGTTTGGTCGTCGTCTTCCCTGGGTTCTTCTTGGTGCTCGATGCTCTTGGTGCTTGGTGCGCTTAGAGCGAGGCTTGGTGCTACGAGCGAGGCTTGCAGGTGGAGCATAGAGAGCGAGGCGCTCGGCGAAGCCTGACGGCGCGCGAACAGGGGCACATCGAGGCCTGCTTCCCGCCGACATCGGAGCCGCGGTGGGCTTGTGCGATTGGAGCCGTCGATTCCTGACGACGCTACACTGCCAGACAAATAAGCTCGCATTCACCAGCACACGACGAGACATTTCTTTTATTCATTCTTCCTTTGTCTCGTATTTGAAGTTTATGTGGGGATGTCCCAATTTAGAATTGGGTTTTATCGTCGCATTTCATTTTATCGGGTTCCGCAGAATAAACCTGTTGTTTTTGTACATTTTACCCCGGATTTCCGTTTGAGTTCATTTCCTCCAGGATCGGAGCTGCCGTCAGATCGCTACAGGTAAGCGCTTGCCGCTTCTTCCTCTTCCTCCTTCCTCCCGCGCTTTTATAGTCGAATCTGAATTGATCGTCGCCTCAGTTATACCCCGTTCGATCATCCGCGATCCTGTGGCATTAACCGAGGGATTCGCGCGACAGTGTATTGCTGAGTCGGGATTCAATCCCAGGCTAGACAGTTTGGAGGTGAGTGGAGGTTGGGACACGAAGAGGAAAGAAAAAGTGGTGTATACATTTTTTGGGTGACCTTCACCCCCTCTTCACCACTTGACATTTCTTGGCTTCATTGGCAACTGTGTTTGAAGATAGTTGGTCGGGGAGCACAGTGTCGTGGTGTTGTTTGCTGTCTGAATGTAAAAAACACAAAGAATCGATGCAGTCTAATTTTCACCTGCCTGACTGCACATTTATTCTGACATTGTTTCTTATTTGCGACATCTATCTATAATTCCAGTAATCTCTGTACGTTTGTACGTTTGTACGTCTGTACGTCTGTACGTCTGTTTGTCTGTGACCGCTGTTTCTCGACAACCACGGGTCCGATATACTTTTAACTTGCCAGGTATATTGCTGGGGACCCGAGGATGTGCCTTTTCAAGGTTTCATATTAATCGGACAATTACTTACCGAGCTATGTCCAAAAAACGATTCAACCAATCAGAGAGCAGCGAACGATCGCGTGTGCCGAACGTGGAGGACACACTCTGCCTCGGATGGCACATTTGAGAGCGTATTCATTTATTTCACGTTTGCAAACTATGTTGGCGTTAAACTATGTTTTAAAACTAATAAAACCGAATTTGCGATTCATTCGCTTTCCTGCGCGTTTGTGCACGCGATGGCGATTTCTTTACCAAACTCCGGAAGCCGTTCGCTTTGGACCAAACCATTGCATGTAAATAGAGGGGGGGGATTGTCACCGTACTCGCAAGCCGTTCGCTTTGGACCAAACCATTTCATGTAAATAGAGGGGGGGGATATAATTTTAGATATAGATATAGTACGGGCAATGCCCTAGTTTATTTAACGACAGCTTCACAAAATCTTTATTTTCTGCAGGAATGTTGAGCTTAAAGTGTCAAATGGATCTGTTGAGGAAGAGTCAGCTGGGCCTCAAGTGAAAAATGTATCTGGTGATGAAGAGTGGCTAACTGGTGAGTTTTGAGAATTAATCTTCACAAAATAGCTTGCTTGTTCCGTGGTGGTGGCTGCTTGGCTTACAAAATACCGTGGTGGCTGCTTGTTCCTCATGACAGTGACAGAAACAACTTCCTATCATCACAGTAATCTTTCCCTTGCTTGCTCCAAACTTTTTGTTTTGATCCTGCAGTGACGCCATGGCGGTCTTTTAACAGCTTCACTCGGTCACAGGTGTAACTATAGTGCAGAGGCACTCAATGTGTAATATTTGGCCAAGTTGAGCATCACTTCAACCAATACAAAACAATACTGATTTGGAATATTGATGGTTGAGGTGGAAGGCAAGGATTAAAATGGACAGACAAGATAATGGAATAGATGAGGAAGCTATAGATCGAGCTGCTAGATAAACATTTGAATTGCGTTCCATAAGGGGCAACCTCTGGATCGTAGATGGTACCAGCTGATTGTGAGAGAGCAAATCGATTTCAATGAAAATGTAAAATGACATGATCAATGAGGTGGAGGAAACGCTGAAAGGAAGCAAGTAATAGGTTTGGGTTGGGAAGGGTTAACGTGGTTCATAAAGATCATGGTCAGGATGATCTTATTTTGATGTGAGATGGTTCTTAAACTGGGTGTACCATGTGCCCGCATGATGTGGTGAGTGTTAAAGATCACATGGTGTCCTTCAGGAAGAGTAGAGGAGCTATCACTAGCACCCTGGACAAATTCCAAATTCCTGCCAAAAACGAGCAGAGGGCACTGCATCATCGGTACATCTGCCTTCTCAGCTAATGGTGCTTGCCACTCCAAGGTCTTGTGTTAAATATGAACATGGTCTTGATTGTAAAGACAAAGACTGCTTTGTCTGATTGGAAAATATAAATCCCTTTATATCCATCAACAAACGAAAATTTGCCTTCATTATTGTTGTCCAACACTGTTTCAGATGCATTTGTGTGTTTTTTCCACCACTATTCCTTTATCCCTTTCCTGAAGGGAATCCCCCATTTATAAATTGTACTGTGTTCATCAGGGTTCATATCATCAATCAATTGTACTGTGTTCATATCATCTATAGATGGAAATATAGTATCAGACGTAGCAAATTTACCTCTAAACTGTCCAATCTGCTTTGCTTCTCATCCTGACCATGCACTGTCGAATAAAGAGCCAGTCTTGCTCATGAGGCCCTGCATCGGACTGCTTTTGGCTTTTTGGTCCAATGAAGGGTTGATGCCAGAAATGTCAGCTTCCCCTCGCTTCCAACTGTGGAAAGCGTAGCATGACCATTGACCAATGTCCGTCCTGGCGATTCCATCTGTTTCATAAAATCTAATGGTGCTTCACAAGTTGTGTGTTTGGTCACAAATGTGAGTAGAGGAATAATGGGGGTTCTTGGACACATTAAACTTAACAATGAAGTCAATGGGGAAAATTATGGAAACTTATTGACTCACACCCCATCTCTTGAAAAATTACACCATTTTTCTCCCTATTTTAACTTATTAACTCTCCTCATTTTTCATTATACTCGTACAGAGACCCAACGAATATTTGTGTTTCAATTTTAGATAATAGCTTAATTTTCTTAAAAGCAGAATCACCATCTAAAATATTGTTCAATATCACATTTATAATTTAACTCTCGGTTTAGGTATCGCTGTTGAGCTGATATGAAATGATAAACCTCTCTTGATCACCTCATCTGACCTCCTCCCGAACCACGTATCATTTTAAGATTATTTCTATTACGTGCTCCTCCCCAAACCCCGGTCACGGTGTACCTCCGAGCCCCGAGAGGAGTCACGGCAGAAAGATGTGTTATTCTGTATGTCTTAGATCAATGGTGAAACCACACCAATTGTTACCAACAAACAAGTATTGTATTAAGATCACACAAGAATAACAGTACAAAAAACAATAGTAATCAATTGTACAACAAATATATATGCTTCCTATGATGGTACCATCAGTTTCGTACAATATAACTCACTGTGCTCCAAGTGAGCGCAAAGAACATCCCCAATGTCTCTGTCCCCGTCTTCAAGCCAAAGTTATTCAACTCCAGTGATCGACAGAACGATGTCGAATTGAGACCAGAATCCCATTCGGTTGACTGTGACACTGCCAAAGATGGGCGAAGGCACCCTCCAGAAGCGACGGAGAAATCACACCTTCTGGTACGGACGTTCCACGGCTCCCAATCGGCGAACCGCAGATTTCCCACTCAAAAGCCACGTTACACACACACACCAGCTTAACTTCTGGATGTGGTGAAAATGGTTGAAGCGAGGTGAAAAACCTAGAGCGATGCGAAAATCGGGTGCGAGGCAAGACGGCCAACCGACCAGTTCTCGAGGCATAACTGCCCTCGAACAACGATTCTCTTTGGAATCGACCGCAAAACCTGACACGTAGGTTTATCTGTCACAGCGATAACAGCTCTGTCGGAGGAATCCCTTTCCCGGGAAACCCAAAGTTCACTCATGACCCCCGTTCGCCGGCGTTTCCTCCAGACCTCAAAGCAGCTCAGCATTCTGTCCGACTGACTCGTTCCACCTTCTCTTTTCTTCTCCTCTTCCTCTTCGTCGTCGCCCGGTTCCGGTTTCATTTAAAACATAAACTTTTTTACCTTTTGAAAATAGTAATCTCTATTTCACTTAAACTATAACAATAATAGTACATGCAACCAAAAATGTTTACAGTGGATGAGAACCACAACAACGGAAGTGACGAATCCCTAACACTTCCCCCCATCAAGAAAGAAAGTTTGAACATAGTGAAAACTTTCTTTGCATGCAAAAACTCTTTTAACAAACAAAAGTAAAAC
The DNA here is from genome assembly GCF_964187855.1 of Myxine glutinosa. NCBI lineage: Eukaryota > Metazoa > Chordata > Myxini > Myxiniformes > Myxinidae > Myxine > Myxine glutinosa. The sequence goes on from NC_136263.1 coordinate 74,804,949, forward strand.
TCGCACCCAAATGATCAATTCACGTGAGCAACAAAAATTAATATTCCTCAAAATAAAGCAACAAAACTTCCAAACAACCTACAGGAATTTCCAAAGGTAGTTCACTCTGGATAAAGCATCAGCAACGACATTGTCCCTGCCTTTTACATGCTCAATTTCCAAGTTGAACTCCTGCAAAGCCAAACTCCATCTCATCAACCTCTGATTTTTATTTTTCATTCTTTGAATGAAGGTTAAGGGGTTGTGATCAAAAATCCAAAGCAAAGCAAATCTATAGCACTTTTTGAAGGAGGCCGAGCTGAGAGCCAGGTTTCATGGTTGTTGGGTGGTGAGGCCTGGAAGTATTCACTGCATGAAAGCATTTAGGAACGTGGAGTTCACGGGTTAATCCATGTAGGAATCTTGGCTCGGCTGCTCCTGAGCAGTCAGTGCTTCCAACTCTTCTCTTGATCATAAAAATCATAATCACAGTTGTAGAGTCGGGTGCTGTAGTCACGTGAGTAGCGGTCCCCATCTCGGCTACCACCGTAATAGTCATCCCGTCGAGAGTTGCCAAAACTGCGCTGCTGCTGCTGGGAGCCTCAGTAGTAATCACGACTGCGGCCGCCACCAAAACTACTACTCCCACCCCTGGAGCCAGAGCCACCCCTGAAACTACCTCGATGTTTTCCTCCTCTGTAGCCCCCTCGACGCCCTTGGACTGCCTTCTCTACTGTTATGGTCCGACCATCCAAATCCTTGCCATTCAAATCCTTTTCTGCATCTTTGGCATCCTTTGTGTTTTCAAACGTGACAAAGCCAAACCCTCTCGACTTTTGCGTCTCCCTGTCTTTTATCAGCAGCACTTCCAAGAGTGGTCCATATTTGCCAAAGATAGAGTCCAGAACATCTTCACTTGTGTCAAATTTCAGTCCACCTACAAAGAGCTTGCCAACATTGCCTCCATCCATGACTTGTGTGTGATGACACTGAGTTTCAGGGTACTCAACAAGAAGTGCCTGTGCAAAGCGTGACGTCAGTACCTTCTCTTTCTCTTCAGAGCGCTTCCTACCCATAGCACGAGTCACTGCACAGGATGGAAAGATGCCCGGAATCTCCTGCTCTAACTGTGCGGTGTTATTTTCCATACTGGGCTTTTCAACCAACATTGGATTACTAGAAACTCGACCACCGGCCAAATCATTCCTGATGACAAAAGAGATTCCCTTTACAGGAAGAGTGGCTTTTAAACCAACGGTGACCGGTCCTGACACCAAATCAGACTCTAAATGGATGGCATGAAGAGGAGCTTTAACATAGCCACCAACCCCCTGTAAAAGAACATTAACACCAGTTGCCCTCTTCTCTGACAATGGCAAAATGCCTTCAAGCATCAAAGATTGATGTGCTCCTGTGCCCCTCAATACCCTAACAGGTCTCTGGTGAGTCTCCCCCTCCAGCGACAAACCCCTCTGAAATAAAAGGTTTGTAACCCTCTTGAACAAGGTCGTTCTGTGATGCCGCAACTTTGGCATGGGAACCTTCACAAGGCACTGTCCTCCAAGGACGATTTCTCACATTGACCAATGCATTCGGAGTTGCACTAGTTTGACTCCACTCCTGGTGTTTCCTTTTCAGGACGTAACATTGGGACATCAAATGTCCAGGTTTCTTGCAAAAAGCGGCCTGGAGGAAAGACCCGTGGTTTGCCTCGGGCCCCCTGGAAGATAAGTTTGTCTTGGAACTGCAGTCTTCTGATCCCTAAAAGTCACGGTATCAGATTTGTCCCCATAGTCATCTCTAGGTCGTCTCCATGAATATTTGTTCTCTGCACCTGATTTACCATAACTCCCCTGGCTAACTTGAGGCAGGAAGTTAGGTTTGTGGAACCCCATCCTGTGTGTCAAGGCATAGTCATCTGCCACGGTTGCTGCCTCATACAACTCTGGTACTTTCTTTTCATCCAGATGTACTTTAATGTCCACGTGGACACACTGTTTGAATTCCTCCACCAAGATCAATTGTCGTAACAGCTTGAAGTCTTCCCCAATCTCCTTCGAGTCACACCACCTATCAAACATGGTTTCCTTCATTCTGGCAAACTCCACATGGGTCTCACTCTCCCTCTTCCTCGCATTCCTGAATTTTTGCCGGGAATCTTCAGGGACCAATTCATCGGCTTTGAGAATGGTTTTCTTCACTATCTCATAATCTGCACATTGGTCAATCGGTAAAGCCGAATAGATATCTTGAGCTTTACCCACCAGAACACTTTGCACTAACATAGTCCAGGACCCCACAGGCCATTTTAGCATTTGAGCCACCTTCTCAAAATGTAAAAAGAACTTGGCTACCTCCTTTTCATTGAAGGGTGGAACCAGCCTCACATGCCAACCAACATCCCAAGTGTTCTGACTAGTTGTCGAACTAGCCAGTATGGATACTACTTCTCTCCGTTTTCCCAGTAATTCCAGCTCCTTGAGTTTAAGTTCCTTCTGATACTCCATGTCACATTCCTTTAACTCGCTTTCGGCTCTCCTTTCCTCTGCTCTTTCCTCTGCTCTCCTTTCCTCTGCTCTCCTTTCCTCTGCTCTCCTTTCCTCTGCTCTCTTTTCCTCTGCTCTCTTCTCCTTGAGTTCTCAGCCTGTTCTGCCTTTCTTTCTTCAAATTCTCGTTCCTGTTCTGCTCTTTCCTTTTCTGCTTTCCTTTCCTCTGCTTTTAACCTTTCCTGGCTCTGCAGTTGCATCTCCATTTTCCGGAGCTCCACATTTTCTTTTTCCTCGGGTAACCAATCCAAGGCTACCTCTTTCCATGTTCCTTGTCCCACCAGAGATTCTACCACCAATGTCTGCATCTCTGCTTTCTTCATATTAACTCGGACCTCCAAGTTAAAATATTTGGCCAATATCATGATTTCCGATCTTTTTAACGCTTGGAACTGTCCCTCATTAGGGGACGCCGCAAATGTTTCTGCATCAAACACCATGGTGACTATCAGTTAGCACCTGTTAATCTTCACACAAAAATGTTACAAATTTTTTTTGAAAAATTTGGGAATGCTAGAAAAATTCCAAATTTGGGAATTTTGGAAATGTTAAGAAATTCTATCCCGGACGAGGATGTTAGGGAATTTAATCCCAGTTGAGGATGTTAGGGAATTCGATCAGCAAAGACGAGCCCCCAATTTCTGTTACGTGCTCCTCCCCAAACCCCGGTACCTCCGAGCCCTGAGGAGTCACGGCAGAAAGATGTGTTATTCTGTATGTCTTAGATCAATGGTGAAACCACACCAATTGTTACCAACAAACAAGTATTGTATTAAGATCACACAAGAACAACAGTACAAAAAACAATATTAATCAATTGTACAGCAAATATATCCTTCCTATGATGGTACCATCAGTTTCGTACAATATAACTCATTGTGCTCCAAGTGAGCGCAGAGAACATCCCCAATGTCTCTGTCCCCGTCTTCAAGCCCAAGTTGATAAACTCCAGTGATCGACAGAACGATGTCGAATCGAGACCAGAATCCCGTTCGGTTGACAGTGACACTACCAAAGATGGGCGAAGGCACCCTCCAGAAGCGACGGAGAAATCACACCTTCTGGTACGGACATTCCACGGCTCCCAATCGGCGAACCACAAATTTCCCACTCAAAAGCCACGTTACGCACACACACCAGCTTAACTTCTGGATGCGGTGAAAATGGTTGAAGCGTGGTGAAAAACCTGGAGCGATGCGAAAATCGGGCGCGAGGCAAGACGGCCAACCGACCAGTTCTCGAGGCGTAACTGCCCTCAAACAACGATTCTCTTGGGAATCGACTGCAAAACCTGACGCGCAGGTTTATCCGTCACAGCGATAACAACTCTGTCGGAGGAATCCCTTTCCTGGGAAACCCAAAGTTCACTCATGACCCCCGTTCGCCGGCGTTTCCTCCAGACCTCAAAGCAGCTCAGCCTTCTGTCCGACTGACTCGCTCTGCCTTCACTTTTCTTCTCCTCTTCCTCTTCGTCATCGTCCGGTTCCGGTTTCATTTAAAACATTAACTTTTTTTTAGCTTTTGAAAATAGTAATCTATTTCACTTAAACGATAACAATAATAGTACATGCAACCAAAAATGTTTACAGTGGATGAGAACCACAACAACGGAAGTGACGAGTCCGTAACAATACTTCACTCTGGTCACTTCCGTTTCCGGTCCCTGGAGCAAGGAAGTGTCTTCGACCTCTGCACGGCAGCAAAGTTATAGTATTTTTTCCATTCGTGTCTTCGTCAATTTCGACTCGTTTTTTATTGTGCATGTGTTGCAGTGTGTTTTCTAGTTGGTGTTGATTTGCAATTCTTGCAAACTTTCGTTTAATTTAATCGCTTTCTGTCCCACCGCGTGCGCTGCCTGGTTTCTCTCGGCTTCCCGACCCCCATCGGTGTTCTGTGAATTTAAGTTCTTTCCTTCGCTGTATTGCTTATTTCTTAGATTTTCTCCTCTCCGCCTAACTTCCCCAAACATCGGCCACTTGTCAAACGTTTTAAATACTGTCTGGCAAATACCGTAATTAATCGTGTTCTGCTCCTCGTGTGCGGCCTTGTACCCCCGTCGTTGTTTGCTAACTTAAGTCCCCTACTTCGTGTTTTGCTCGGCTTAGATTTTTCCCTTCTACCCCGAACATAATACTCTTTCTGATATTTTAAATCCCCACCCCCCCAAAACCCCCCCCCCCCAAAAACCCAAAACCAAAAATATTTATTTTTCCTTTCTCCACGTGTGCTGTTGTCTCATCCTTACTTCTGTCCAGGTGTGCTGTTCACCCCGCCCCCATTATCTCCTTGCCATCCACCTTTTGCTCTGTTCACGTGACTCGTGGTGGTCCCTCTCGGCCCTCCCACCGTCGGAATTTTGTGCATTTAAGATTGTTCACGGTTCTGTTTAAATATTATTTAAATATGTTTAAACTTTCCCCTTCAGTGTTTTATTCAGTGGTATATTACAACATGCTGTTTTTCCTCATATTTAAAAGGCTTCTTTCAATTTCCTCTCCAACTCATTCCACTTCAAAAAAAATAAATTCAATCCCTTATAACTCTAAATCACTGCATGCTCTAAATTCACATTCTTTCCATCCTTCCTCCATCGTTCTTAATCGGATTGCTAACTTGAAAATCGCAATAAACCCAATTTGTTATCAATGTTAGTTTTTCATTAATCATCCACTTTCTAAACTCCCCTCTTGCCCCTCCCCTCCCTATCCCCCCCCCTTGCCCCTACACTCCTAAACCCCCCCTTTCCCCTCCCCTCCTAAACTCCCCCTTGCCCCTCCCCTCCTAAACTCCCCCCTCACTCCTCCCCTTCAAAACTCCCCCCCAACCGCTCCCATTCAAATCTCCTCCCATACCATTCCTCTCCAATTCTCCCTCCCCCCTCCTCCTCAAAGCTGCCTCCTCCCCACTTCATCTCCATTCTATCTCATACCTCCACCTCCCCCGACCTTCGACTTTCCTCTGCCCCCCCCCTCAAACAACCCCTCACTGTGCCTCATCCCTTCACCATCAAACCTTTCGTTCTCCTCATCCTTCCTTTTCTTGTAACTCTTCTGTAATCTCTGACACACAATCAACTGCTCTCCCTACCTCCCCCTCTCATCCTTCATCTTACCCAACATCTCCCCTCCCCTGTCCTGTACCCGATGCTCCCCCTCTCTCCATTAACGGTACTAGGGCGTGCCCGTACTATATATATATCTAAAATTATATCCCCCCCCCTCTATTTGCATGAAATGGTTTGGTCCATTCGCAAAGCCAAAGCGAACGGCTTGCGAGTACGGTGACAATCCCCCCCCTCTATTTACATGAAATGGTTTGGTCCAAAGCGAACGGCTTGCGAGTACGGTGACAATCCCCCCCCCTCTATTTACATGAAATGGTTTGGTCCAAAGCGAACGGCTTGCGGAGTTTGGTAAAGAAATCGCCATAGCGTGCACAAACGCGCAGGAAAGCGAAAGAATCGCAAATTAGTTTTAAAACATAGTTTAACGCCAACATAGCGGCAACATAGTTTGCCAACGTGAAATAAATGAATACGCTCTCAAATGTGCCGTCCGAGGCAGAGTCTGTTCGCCACGTTCGGCACACGTGATAGCTCGCTGCTCTCTGATTGGTTGAATCGTTTTTTGGACATAGCTCGGTAACTACTTCTCCGATTAATATGAAACCTTGAAAAGGCACATCCTCAGGTCCCCAGCAATATACCTGGCAAGTTTAAAGTATATCGGACCCGTGGTTGTCGAGAAACAGCGGTCACAGACACACAGACATACACACAGACATACAGAGATTACTGGAATTATAGATAGATGGACCTCAAACATCCGGGGCCTTCGCTCAAACCTGACTGATCTCTCCATACAGGTTGCTTCTGACAATCCAGACTTGATCTGCTTAACAGAAACTTTCCTCCTTCAAGATGTCTCTGATTCCTTAATATCTCTTCCTGGTTACTCCCTCCTCCGGTATGATAGACCTGAGCCTCGTCCAGGTGGTGGGGTGGCTATCTTTATCAAAAACTCTCTTCCTCACTCTCCTTGCACTGCCCTCTCTCCACCTCACCCCCAGGAGTACCTCTGGCTACGGCTTCCTCTCCGCTCCCACCTTTTGTTCATATGTGTTCTGTACCGTCCTCCAAACAGTGATGACTCCATTTACATTTCACTGTCTGACAACATGGACCAACTTCTATCCACTCATCCCAACTCTCTCTTCCTCATATGTGGCGACTTCAACTGTCATCATGCCAGCTGGCTGGGTGTGGGTTCATCTCTCACCAGCCATGGCACCTCAGCAAAGGACTTCTGCGACTCACTGGGATTGACACAATCTGTCAATTTCCCGACCCGGATCTCAGCCAATGGTGTATCTTCTCTTCTAGACTTGGTTATGACAAACTTCCCTGCTAATGTCTGCTGCTCTTCTTCTGCCCCAATCGGTTCCTCTGATCATGTGCTTGTTAAAGTTGACATCTCTCTGGCCATTCTCAGAGAGCCTCCTCAGCGTCGCCGAGTCTGGCATTTCACTCAGGCCGACTGGCACGGTCTTCAGGCAGCCATCAATCATCTGGACTGGTCTCCCATTTCCATTGCCTCTGACATCAATTCTTCCTGGGAATTCTTCCAAAGCAAACTGCTCTCATGCACAGATTTATCCCATCTTGTCTTCAGTTGTTTTCAGATCTCGTCTTCAGATGGTACACTGAATCTTGTGGTGAGGCAGTTTCCCTGAAACAACTTGCCTTTGCCTCTTGGAAGGCTAATCCAACTGAAGGCAATCTCAGTACCTTCCACCAATCTCGGAACAAGTGTGTCTACCCTCAGGAGTGCCAGGAAGCACTATCTCTCCACACTCAAGAATGAACTCTCAAACCTGTCTCCTTCCTCCAAATCTTGGTGGCGTCTGGTCAAATCCGTTTCTGGTGTTTGTTCCCCCTCCATCCCCTCCCTTACCTCAAATGGCTACACAGTTGACACCGCACGTGACAAAGCCGAATGCCTCAACTCTGTGTTTGCCTCAAAATCTTGTGTCCCAAACCCATCTCTCTCTGTTCCCACCTTACCCAGTCGAACCCAACTGCTCCTGGACTCTGTGTCCTTCTCTCTTGACAAGGTGGAGGAGTTTTTGTCAAACCTCGACTCTGATTCTGCAACTGGACCAGACGGCATCAGCCCACGGGTCCTAAAATCCTGCTCTGCCGCTCGATCTCACCCTCTCTGTTCTTTTCACCCTCTTTTGCTCAAGGTCATCTGCCAGCATCCTGGAAATCAGCAAACATTCCCGCTTTACACAAAAAGGTGCAAAAACAGATCCTTGCAACTACAGACCAATCAGCCTGCTCCCAATTATCAGCAAAGTCATGGAATCCATCATTGCTTTCGGATATCAAATCCTTCCTCTTCTCCAATGGCTTGATCGCCGATCATCAATTTGGATTCAGACCAGGTCATTCCACTCTGGACATGCTGCTTCTGCTGTCAACAATGGATGGAGGTCCTCAATGCCAAACAGGAAATCAGAGCCGTCTCCCTTGACATATGACGTGCCTTCGATACGGTCTGGCACCCAGCTCTGCTCACCAAACTCTCCTCCTATGGTAGCCATGGAAATCTCCATGCATGGCTTGTGGACTTCCTCTCTGGTCGTAGACAACATGTGGCCCTGAATGGATTTCTCTCATCTCCCTTTCCTGTTCAGGCTGGAGTTCCCCAAGGCAGTGTTCTGGGCCCTGTGCTTTTTCTGGTCTTTATCAAGAATCTCTCCGACTCTCTGGAAAATCCTCTCTATCTCTTTGCTGATGACTCCACTCTCTGCCGCTCTATTCCTCTTCCCTCAGCTCGGCAGTCTGCAGCCTCCTCACTCTCTGAAGACCTGGACAAAATCACAGACTGGTCAAACAAGTGGAACATGTCTTTCAATCCTGACAAATCTCACACTCTTACTATGTCTCTCTGAAAAGATCGACTGGACAACCCTCCCATCTACTTTCTCAACAATCCTCTCCAAGAAGTTCTGTCGCTCAAGCTTTTGGGTCTCACTATCTGCCATGATCTTTCTTGGGAAAACCACATTTCCAAGCTGGCCTCCAAAGCCAGTCGCTGACTGGGCATCCTCCATCGTGTGAAGTCCTTCATCGGCACACCTGAGCTCCTCACCACACACAAGGCTTTCATCCGCAGCTCAACGGAATACTGTTCTCCCCGATGGGCCCGTGTTCCTGCCTCACACCTAGCTCTGCTTCACGCTGTTGAAACCAAAGCTTTCAGAATCATTGGAATCTCCCGTGATGAAGCTATCTCCGAGGGCCTTTCACTCACTCACCGCAGACAGGTGGGTGGTCTTTCTGTCTTCTACCGACTCCTCTCCGGCCTTGCTCCCCCAGCTCTCTGTGCTTTGTCCCCCAAATATTCCTACAGGTCGCACAAGATCTGCCAGCAACCCTCTGTTAAACTGCTGAAATCTCGGCTCTCTGCTTACCTTCACTCTTTCATTCCTCTTTTCTCCCGCCTCTGGAACAAACTCCCACACTCCCTTCAATCCCACTCCTCCCTCCAGGTCTTTAAAACAGCTGTTCACCACCATCTCTTATCTTTCCCCATCCAAAACCTTGATCTTTTCTACCCCCACTAATTCACCCCAGATCCACCTTGTTTGAAATTCCAACTTCTTTCCTGGAAGTCCTGGCAGTGTCCATGTGTTTTATACCTCTCCCACCCCCCCTTCCCATACCTCCCCCCCAAAGCCCTATCCCTCCCACAGATCTCTCGATGTCCCTGCTCTCAGATGTTGTTTGTGTTCCTCCCCCTCTCGCCCCATCTTGTCTACCGCTCCCCATGTTATATGTTTTATGTGTCGGTGTCTTTCTGTGTGATTAATGTTAGCTCTTTCACGAACCATGATCTTTTATACAAAAAAAAGAAAGAAAAAAAGTCAATTATTTTCCCCTCAATCTCCTGACAACCATCAGTTTTCAGTCCACTCAAGGATGTTCCCTCTTGGAGCCCCTAACTTATTTGTATTTAAATACTTCTTCCACCATCTTTAGCCAAGTCTTTCTTGGTCTTCCCCGTCCTCTACTTCCTTCTACATTCATTTCCATCTCTCGTCTCAACTAGTCACTTTCATCCTTCCTCAACACATGACCATACCATCTCGACCTGTTTCTCTTCACAGCATCCAACACAGGCTCTATTCGCATCATCTTTCGCAATTCATCATTTGTCTTCCTCTCTCTCAAGGATACTCCACACATCCACCGAACCATTCGCATTTACACCCTTTCCAGCCTTCGTTGCTGCTCTATGTTCATTACCCATGTCTCGCTCCCATAAATCTTAACACTTCTCACACATGCAGCATACACCTTTCCCTTCAGCTTCAATGACACTCCCCTCCTCGTCAGCAGGCCACTCAGTTCCCGAAACTACTTCCATGCACATCTCACTCCAACAACTGTTGCCGAGTCTGATCCACCTTCTCCATTCAGCATGTCTCTGAGGTAGCAAAATGTTTTCACACCTTCCAGCTTCATGCCGTCTCCAAGATCCATCTCAACATTTCCTTCATCTGCAGCTCCCTCTGTGCACACCTTACACTTGAATGTAGCTGCCACACTGGTTAATGACCCTCCCAAACCACTACATTTTTTATGAACCCACTCAACGCACATTGTACATTGAATGGAATTCACTCCGGCCCCCTTCCTGCACACAGCACACGGCCACTTCCCAGTTCTTTCCACCTCACCACATGCTTTACCATTTGCCACACCTTTGTCTTTCCGAAATTCACTTTCAGACTTTTTGTCTCCATACATTCCTTCCACTTGTTCATCTTTTCCTTCAGTCCATCCATACTTTCTGCAATCAATACCAGATCGTCTGCATACAACAACTCCCACGGTAAACCCTCCTTTACATTCCGAGCCAGCACCTCCATCACAGCTACAAATAGTAGTGGTCTTAGTACCGACCCCTGATGCACTCCCACCTTCACCTCATGCTCATCACTGTTCCCGTCCTTCGTCCTGACAGCTGTGCGCGCTCTTTCGTACATTGCCATCACCACTCTGATCAACCATTCTTCCACTCCCAACTTCGTCAATGCCCAAGTCACTACTTCGCGTGGAACCCCATCAAATGCTTTCTCCAGATCAACAAACCCAAGAAACAACTTCTTCCTCTTCTCCACGTACTTCTCCTGCAACTGCCTCACAATAAAAAGCATGTCTGTCGTTCCTCTTCCTGGCATAAATCCAAACTGCATTTCGTCGATCTTCACCTTCTTCCTTATCCTCCTCTCCAACACCCTTTCCAATACCTTCATTCCATGTTCCAATAACTTTATCACTCGATACGAGCCACAGTCCTGCGGGTCACCTTGCCCCTTGTATAGAGGGGCGAGGGTACTGAGTTCCCAATCCACTGGAATGCGGCCTTCTTTCACCACCAGATTACAGATCTCTGTCATTCTCTTCACACCCAAACTTCCTGCTGCCTTCAACATATCTCCCACAACTCCTGTCGGCCCTCCCACAACTCCTGTCGGCCCTCCCACTTTTCTACTCTTCATTGCATTTATCTCTTCCTCAACTTCCTTCTCAGTTGTATTCTCTGCTGGTCCTAAAACTAGGTTACTCTCTATGTTGCCATCCCATTCATTCTCTGCATTCAACAGCATTTCCATATATCTCTTCCATCTTCCTTTAATTCCATCTGGGTCCACAACGATTTGTCCCACTTCATTCTTCAAGCAACAACATTCTTTAATCCCTGGTGTTGGGCTAGCGGCTAGGGTGCCGGCTTAGGATCCTAGGATCCTGGGTTCGAATCTCGGTCGATCGCCGATTTAATGCCAGGGGGGTTCACTCAGCCTGTCATCCTTCCGAGGTCGGCTAATTGAGTACCAGTTCACTGGTAATTCCCTGTTTGTCGTTGAAGGCGGCAATAAGGGTTGGCGTCAGGAAGGGCATCCGGCCGTAAAACATTGCTTCAAAAAGGGGACCAAAAAACAACAACTACCACGGTCCCCGAAAAGGCCAGCCCCCGCTTTGCGGGGAAAAATGGCCTCTAAACGGTGGTTTTATTCTTCAAGCAACTCATCCCCATCACATCACACCTCTTTCGCTATCTGCTTTGCAATCCTGAATACCGCTCTCTGACCCTCTTCCGAATCCAAGCGTTCTCCGAACATTTTCCTGTATGCCTCCTGCGCCTTTGCTACCTCTTTCTTTGCAGCCTTCTTGGCTGCCTTATAACTTTCATGCTCTGCCTTTTCTGCTTCCATATCCTTTGCCTTCTGCCACTCCTTGAACTTCTTCCTCTTCTCGTCAATCCGCTTTCCAACTTCATCATCCCACCACCATGTTTCCGAGTGCCTCGGTGGTCCTTTTGTCCATCCACATACCTCACCAACAGCTCCCAACAGACTATCTTTCATTGACATCCAACCACTTTCAAGCTCAACCACATCATCCTCTGTCATACTCACCCTCTCTTTTAATGCCTCACTCACTGTCACCTCTTTCAACCTCCACACCTTCATTCTCGGTTGGTACTTCACCTGCTGAGTTCTCCTCGCACCTTTCACCCTTATGTCGCAGACAACCAAGTGGTGCTGTGAAGCAGGCTCCTTGCGCCGGGATCGCCTTTGTTCTCCCGGAGGTGCCCCATGTCTCGCCTTCGCACCATCAGGTAGTCAACGGTTGTCGTCGACCCACCTGACGTGTATGTAACATGCTTATTATCGTCTTTCTGGAACTGAGATTTACAAATCAATATATCAACTTCATCAGCAAACTCCAAAATCCTTTCACCCTCTCCATTTCTCACACCACATCCATAACCCCTATGAACTCCCTCAAAACCATCCATACTCCTTCCCACATGTCCATTTAGGTCTCCTCCTACCACAACTACTTCCTCATCTTTTACGTTTTCCATCAGCTTCTCAATTGCACACCAGAACTTGTCCTTCTCCGTCGCTCCGACCAACCTACGGAGCATATCCCGAGATGACGTTCACCAAGAGCTTTCCAATCGTCATTGTCACCATCAACCTTTCATTCAATCTAGTCATACTCACCACACTGTCTACAAACTCCTCAGAAAACAGGACATCAACACCAAGCAAACCTTCTGGGCACCCTAGCCACACAAGCTTGTATTTCTGTCCCTGCTTACCTTTCACCATTCTCACGCCACTTCCCTTCCATCTCGTCTCCTGCACACAACATATGTCCACTCTTCTTCTGACCAATACTTCCACCACTTCTCCTGATCTCCCTGTCATTGTCCCTATATTCCATGTCCCAAACCTCAGAAACCGATGTCCACTTCGGGCATCAGACGTTTCGTCGTCATAAATGGAGTGATTTCCACCCTTGCTTCGATGGGGTTCCCCACCTTGAGTTTTGACGAGGGAGTGGGTGGGGTCCCCCATGGGGTACTTCGGGCTGTACCCTGCCCATATGTAGTTGTAATTGTTGTGGTTCTCATTTTTAGGCTATGTTTTTTTTTATGGCCTGGTGCCCTTCCTGACGCCAACCCTTTTTTAAACTTCAAAACAAAGTAAATGATTGTAACATTGAGGATATAATACAACTATTTTGTGATACACAGAAATCAAAACCGAAACCAAAACCCATAACTTGTATTCTCAGTGATAATACGGGTGATATACACTACCGGTCAAAATGTTGATGAAGTGTGTATGAAGCATGATATTGATTATGGGAATACCATTACATTGGATGAAAAACACAAAGCCGACAGATAAATGTTGTATAATTTGTCTCTGATACAAAATCTAACATTGAGAGAGAACGTTGATAGGTTTATTGTGAAAAAATTGATAAGTGCAAAATTGAAACTTGGTCTTTGTTATCCAGGTGTTTCACCACGGGCGTAGCCCTCAAAAAACTGTTAAGCTCCAATGATGTCATCAAGACTGAGGAGCTTTTGGATAATGAATTGCATAAACCTATAATCACAAAGTTCAAAAGAAGGAAAGTTTATTCCAAAGGCACCGACCACATTTGGTCTGCTGATTTAATTGAACTAAATAATGATAAGGGATACAAGTATGCTTTAACCGTTATTGATTTGAGGAGTAGATTTGCATGGGTTGTTCCTTTAAAAAAACAAAAGGGGTATAAACAAGAGGGTATAATTCTTATGTTAGCTTTCAGTGAAACATTTAATAAAAGTAAAAGGAAACCAAAGAAGTTATTGACTGATGAGGGAACAGAGTTCTATAACAAAATATTTTTGAAATTTGTTAAAGATAATGGTATTACATTATACAGCACTTTTGATGAAGGGAAGGCAGTTGTTATTGAGCGTTTTAATCGTACTTTGAAAGAGAGGCTATATAAAAAATTCACACAACTCGGTTCTCAACAATGGGTATTATTAATTAAGGATATTGTTGATAATTACAATAATACAGTGCATTCATCAATAAAATCAAAACCATCAGAAACATTTACAGAATTAGAATATGAAAAGGAGATTGATTTGAGAAAGCCCAAGTTCAAAGTTGGTGATATTGTAAGAATATATAGATGGAAAAGTCATTTTGAGAAAGGTTATACAAAGAGATGGACTAATGAACTTTTTAAAATCGTTGATGTAATGAATACCGTCCCTTGGACCTATAAATTATATGATTTGAATGGGGAAGAAATATTGGGTTCTTTTTATTCACAAGAATTACAAAAGACACAAATACGCAGATAATGCCCTTGAAAGCAATAGGTTGGTGCTTCACAATCCTCTACTATACACCGCTATGGTCACTCGAGGGCCAGGTCCGGGGTGTTTAGAAGGGTGCATCTGCTGAGCTATTGAAATAATAAATGAACAATATATGTAATGAGGGACGTTCTTAGATCTGTGAACCCCAAACACAGAATCCTCAACCGAAGTCAGTCAAGGCTTAACTTCTGCACACAATTTTGTTTGTTGGTGTGTGTGAGTGAGTAATAATAATATACCAACCCTAACCCGCACATTAAAACATCAAATGTGTAAGTCTAGAAAACTGTATCCATTACATCAACGATTTAAAAAAGTTCTTAACTCCATCTCTTTGTATAACCTTCCAATTCTGTTCATCTTTTTCCTTTTTTTTTTTTTCCAACTTTTTTTAAACAATTCAACGATAATATAAGATAAATGAGTCTGTGAGGTATGACATTCATTCAAAAATTCACCTCACATTCAAAATCCCAACCCTAACCAAACCCCAACCCCCATCCTAACCCAACCCCAACCCAACCCCAAACCAACCGCAACCCAACCCGAACCCTCACATTCAAAATCTCAACCCCAACATAATCTTTTTTTTTCTTTTTAATACATATTTCAATTTTTATTTTTTTTCCCTCTGCTTCCAATTGTCTTTCAAAGCTTTCAAGTTTGAAGAAGTATAGATGGGGAGAAAATTTTTCAGCATTTTCTTCTTCAAACTTAATTGATATTGCAGAAATATATGTAAAAAAAAATAAAAAATATATTACTTATCTAATATTGAATTAAATAATATATATATATATATATATATATATATATATATACAGTGAAACCTTGACTTACGAGTGCACCAACTTACGAGTTTTCCGAGATACGAGCCGTCGCTCGGGCGGTTTATTGCTTTGAGATGCGAGCCGAGATCTGAGTTACGAGCTTACGCCACCCGCCACCAAGTGGGTTCCGGTCACGTGATTATCTTGCCGTGCAAGCATCTCTGCCGTATATCGCTGCTGCTTTGTTTTCGCATTTTGGTTATTTTGGAAAATTTCTTAGTTTTAACCATGGGTCCTAAGAAATTGAGTGCCAAGGGCAGTACTGAGAAGAAGAAGAGGATGATGTGCTTGGATATAAAACACGCAATCGTCGAAAAACATGAGCGAGGTGTGCGTGTTGTCGACTTGGTGAGGCAGTACGATCGTAGTACTTCTACGATATATACGTTTTTGAAGCAGAAGGAGTCGATAAAGGCTATAACGCCAGCCAAGGGCGTTACGATTATTTCAAAGCTCCGGACCTCTATCCATGAAGAGATGGAGAAGTTGTTGTTTGTGTGGTTGACGGAGAAGCAGCTCGCAGGATGCCGAGGAGGACGTATATAACGGCAGAGGAGAAGAGCATGCCAGGCCACAACTTGTTCAGAGTGCCGGCGATAGCTCGCCTTCTCTTTGTGGAAAACACGGTGAGATCCTTAACATCCAACAACTAATGGGACGCAAACGGGGCGCCCGGTTTAGCGGTACACACATTGATGAATCACCCTGCCTGTGATTCACCCATGACAGGTTATAGCTGGGTCGGGATTCAAACCCAGGCTGGACAGTTTAGAGTCAAGTGTGCGTACCTCCAGTCCAGGCCATCCTGCCAACTTGTATGCTGCATACAGGTGAAATATAAAGCAACATAAACATGAAATATGAAACAAACTTTGTAAAAATAAATAAATAAATAAACAAGAAGACGTCATGCAAAGCACGATACTTGCAAAATCTGCCAGTCTTGCAAAATCATAATCTTTCAAGTCAATCCGATGAAAATTGAGGATTTTAGAAATTTGGAAAAGTTGGTGACCTTTGGCCGATTTTGACCTTTTGACCCCAAAAGCAATAGGCTTCTCAATTGGGACGACCTAAACAACTTGGTGAAGTTCCGTGACGATCGGTTTAGAATTGTGACTTGCAGGCCAGTGACAAACAGACAGACAAACAGATGAAAAATCGGTCAGAGACCGAGGACTTGCCGGAATGTACTTTTTTATCGGCCATTTAGGACAAATATGGCGGCCGAACCACGTGACCGATGACATCATCATTAACATATTTTATTCCCCATGGAGAATTCTTTACAAAGAGCCATGTCTCAATTTTTTCTATTCAGCACTTTCGGAGATGTGGAGATGCAAAGTTTTTCGTTTTTTCCAAGATGGTGGCCGAACCACGTGACTGATGACGTCATCATTAACATATTTTATTCCCCTTCGAGAGTTCTTTACAATGAGCCATGTCTCAATTTTTTATATTGAGCACTTTTGGAGATATGGAGGTGCAACATTTTCGGTTTTTCCAAGATGGCGGCCGAACCACGTGACTGATGTCATCATCAACATATTTTATTCCCCGTGGAGATTTCTTTACAATGAGCCATGTCTCAATTTTTTCTATTCAGCACTTTCGGAGATATGGAGGTGCAAAGTTTTTCGGTTTTTCCAAGATGGCGGCTGAACCACGTGACTGATGACGTCATCATTAACACATTTTATTCCCCATGGAGAGTTCTTTACAATGAGCCATGTCATTTTTTTCGATTCAGCACTTTTGGAGATATGGAGGTGCAAACTTGTTCGGTTTTTCCAAAATGGCGGCCGAAACACGTGACCTTTGACGTCATCATTGACATAGTTTATTCCACATTGAGAGTTCTTTACAATGAGCCATGTCTCAATTTTTTCTATTCATGACTTTCGGAGATATGGAGGTGCAAAGTTTTTCGTTTTTTCCAAGATGGCGGCCGAACCACGTGACCGATGACGTCATCATTAACATATTTTATTCCCCATGGAGAGTTCTTTACAATGAGCCATGTCTCAATTTTTTCTGTTCCGCACTTTCGGAGATATGGAGGTGCAAAAATTTTCGGTTTTTCCAATATGGCGGCCGAACCACGTGACGTATGACATCATCATTAACATATTTTATTCCCCATGTAGAGTTCTTCACAATGAGCCATGTCTCAATTTTTTCTATTCAGCACTTTCGGAGATATGGAGGTGCAAAATTTTTCGGTTTTTCCAAGATGGCGGCCGAACCACGTGACTGATGACGTCATCATTACCATATTTTATTCCCCATGGAGAGTTTTTTCCAATGAGCCATGTCTCAATTTTTTCTGTTCAGCACTTTCGGAGATATGGAGGTGCAAAGTTTTTCCAAGATGGCGGCCGAACCAGTTGACCGATGACGTCAACAATTGGGCACAGTATATTCCCGGGCAAGTCCAACATCTGTGCAAAGTTTGGCGATTCTACGTGCAACGGTGTAGACGTATAGTGGGGCAACGTAGCATAACAATTGTGCATTTTTGTGAGAAAAGCACCAAATTTGGCACACTAGTAGACTATCATATTATGAAAAGATCTGGATATTGGGCCATCTCAGATTCAGAGATTTGATTTTTGCAAGATTTCGATTCGATTGGGATCGAAGAGAACACCTTCTTCGTCTTCTGTGCAGTGAAGTTGCCAGCCCTGAATTCTCTGGCTACATCTGGGTGCTTCATTGGGAGTGCAACCATGGCCCTCAGGTGAACAGGGACCCACCTGGCATAGTGTGTGTGGTCTAAGGCATGGAACCATGGGACCAGTTCCGTCGGGGCATCAAGGTACATCGTGAATGAAGCCTGCCGCAGAGAACGCACGTAGACCAGTACCAACATCTCTAGTTCCTGCACAGTTGCCCAGTACTGAAAGTTGGGAATGTCTTCTCCTCTCTGGTGACACCAGTCTTCGAACTCAGGCAGGTCTTCTGCATCATCAGCATATGTCATACAGTGGCGTTCATACACACGGTGTTGCAGGATGTGCAGTGCCGCTGCAGTGATTTGATAAGCTCTTCTTGTGCGGGTGACGTGGGCAGCAGTTCGCAGGAAGGAGTCGGCCGTCCCTCGCGTTGCAATCTCAGCTTGCAAATCTGCAAAATCTGCAAATCTTGCAAAAATGAAATCTCTGAATCTGAGATGGCCCAACATCCAGATCTTTTCATGATATGATAGTCTATTAGTGTGCCAAATTTGGTGCTTTCCTCACAAAATGCACAATTGTTATGCTATATTTAGCTTAGCTGCCGGACGAGTAGTGCTGCAAACACAGACAAACAGATGAAAAATCGGTCAGAGACCGAGGACTTGCCGGAATGTACTTTTTTATCGGCCATTTAGGACAAATATGGCGGCCGAACCACATGACCGATGACGTCATCAATTGGGCACAGTCTATTCCTGGGCAAGACCAATATGTGTGCAAAGTTTGGCGATTCTACGTGCAACGGTGTAGACGTAGTGCTGCAAACAGACAGACAGACAAACAGATGAAAAATCGGTCAGAGACCGAGGGCTTACCGGAATGTACTTTTTATCGGCCATTTAGGACAAATATGGCGGCCGAACCACGGGACCGATGACATCATCATTAACATATTGTATTCCCCATGGAGAGTTCTTTACAATGAGCCATGTCTCAATTTGTTCTGTTCAGCACTTTTGGAGATATGGAGGTGCTAAGTTTTTCGGTTTTTCCAAGATGGCGGCCGAACCACGTGACCTATGACATCATCATTAACATATTTTATTCCCCCTGGAGAGTTCTTTACAATGAGCCATGTCTCAATTTTTTCTATTCAGCACTTTCGGAGACATGGAAGTGCAAATTTTTTCGGTTTTTCCAAGATGGCGGCCGAACCACGTGACCGATGACGTCATCATGAACATATTTTGTTCCCCATGGAGAGTTCTTTACAATGAGCCATGTCTCAATTTTTTCTATTCAGCACTTTCGGAGACATGGAAGTGCAAAGTTTTTCGGTTTTTCTAAGATGGCGGTTGAACCACGTGACTGATGTCATCATTTACATATTTTATTCCCCATGGAGAGTTCTTTACAATGAGCCATGTCTCAATTTTTTCTGTTCAGTACTTTCAGAGATATGGAGGTGCAACGTTTTTCGGTTTTTCCAAGATGGCGGCCGAACCACGTGACCGATGACGTCATCAATTGGGCACAGTCTAATCCAGGGCAAGATCAATATGTGTGCAAAGTTTGGCGATTCTACGTGCAACGGTGTAGACGCAGTGCTGCAAACAGACAGACAGACAAACAGATGATAAATCGGTCAGAGACCGAGGACTTGCCGGAATGTACTTTTTTATCGACCATTTAGGATAAATATGGCGGCCGAACCACGTGACCGATGAGGTCATCATTAACATATTTTATTCCCCATGGAGAGTTCTTTACAATGAGCCATGTCTCAATTTTTTCTATTCAGGACTTTTGGAGATGTGGAGGTGCAAAGTTTTTCGGTTTTTCCAAGACGGCGACCGAACCACGTGACCGATGACGTCATCATTAACATATTTTATTCCCCATGGAGAGTTCTTTACAATGAGCCATGTCTCAATTTTTTCTGTTCAGCACTTTTGGAGATATAGTGGTGCAAAGTTTTGCTGTTTTTCCAAGATGGCGGCCGACCACGTGACTGACGACGTCATCATTAACATATTTTATTCCCCATGGAGAGTTCTTTACAATGAGCCATGTCTCAATTTTTTCTGTTCCGCACTTTCGGAGATATGGAGGTGCAAAAATTTTCGGTTTTTCCAATATGGCGGCCGAACCACGTGACGTATGACATCATCATTAACATATTTTATTCCCCATGTAGAGTTCTTCACAATGAGCCATGTCTCAATTTTTTCTATTCAGCACTTTCGGAGATATGGAGGTGCAAAATTTTTCGGTTTTTCCAAGATGGCGGCCGAACCACGTGACTGATGACGTCATCATTACCATATTTTATTCCCCATGGAGAGTTTTTTCCAATGAGCCATGTCTCAATTTTTTCTGTTCAGCACTTTCGGAGATATGGAGGTGCAAAGTTTTTCCAAGATGGCGGCCGAACCAGTTGACCGATGACGTCAACAATTGGGCACAGTATATTCCCGGGCAAGTCCAACATCTGTGCAAAGTTTGGCGATTCTACGTGCAACGGTGTAGACGTATAGTGGGGCAACGTAGCATAACAATTGTGCATTTTTGTGAGAAAAGCACCAAATTTGGCACACTAGTAGACTATCATATTATGAAAAGATCTGGATATTGGGCCATCTCAGATTCAGAGATTTGATTTTTGCAAGATTTCGATTCGATTGGGATCGAAGAGAACACCTTCTTCGTCTTCTGTGCAGTGAAGTTGCCAGCCCTGAATTCTCTGGCTACATCTGGGTGCTTCATTGGGAGTGCAACCATGGCCCTCAGGTGAACAGGGACCCACCTGGCATAGTGTGTGTGGTCTAAGGCATGGAACCATGGGACCAGTTCCGTCGGGGCATCAAGGTACATCGTGAATGAAGCCTGCCGCAGAGAACGCACGTAGACCAGTACCAACATCTCTAGTTCCTGCACAGTTGCCCAGTACTGAAAGTTGGGAATGTCTTCTCCTCTCTGGTGACACCAGTCTTCGAACTCAGGCAGGTCTTCTGCATCATCAGCATATGTCATACAGTGGCGTTCATACACACGGTGTTGCAGGATGTGCAGTGCCGCTGCAGTGATTTGATAAGCTCTTCTTGTGCGGGTGACGTGGGCAGCAGTTCGCAGGAAGGAGTCGGCCGTCCCTCGCGTTGCAATCTCAGCTTGCAAATCTGCAAAATCTGCAAATCTTGCAAAAATGAAATCTCTGAATCTGAGATGGCCCAACATCCAGATCTTTTCATGATATGATAGTCTATTAGTGTGCCAAATTTGGTGCTTTCCTCACAAAATGCACAATTGTTATGCTATATTTAGCTTAGCTGCCGGACGAGTAGTGCTGCAAACACAGACAAACAGATGAAAAATCGGTCAGAGACCGAGGACTTGCCGGAATGTACTTTTTTATCGGCCATTTAGGACAAATATGGCGGCCGAACCACATGACCGATGACGTCATCAATTGGGCACAGTCTATTCCTGGGCAAGACCAATATGTGTGCAAAGTTTGGCGATTCTACGTGCAACGGTGTAGACGTAGTGCTGCAAACAGACAGACAGACAAACAGATGAAAAATCGGTCAGAGACCGAGGGCTTACCGGAATGTACTTTTTATCGGCCATTTAGGACAAATATGGCGGCCGAACCACGGGACCGATGACATCATCATTAACATATTGTATTCCCCATGGAGAGTTCTTTACAATGAGCCATGTCTCAATTTGTTCTGTTCAGCACTTTTGGAGATATGGAGGTGCTAAGTTTTTCGGTTTTTCCAAGATGGCGGCCGAACCACGTGACCTATGACATCATCATTAACATATTTTATTCCCCCTGGAGAGTTCTTTACAATGAGCCATGTCTCAATTTTTTCTATTCAGCACTTTCGGAGACATGGAAGTGCAAATTTTTTCGGTTTTTCCAAGATGGCGGCCGAACCACGTGACCGATGACGTCATCATGAACATATTTTGTTCCCCATGGAGAGTTCTTTACAATGAGCCATGTCTCAATTTTTTCTATTCAGCACTTTCGGAGACATGGAAGTGCAAAGTTTTTCGGTTTTTCTAAGATGGCGGTTGAACCACGTGACTGATGTCATCATTTACATATTTTATTCCCCATGGAGAGTTCTTTACAATGAGCCATGTCTCAATTTTTTCTGTTCAGTACTTTCAGAGATATGGAGGTGCAACGTTTTTCGGTTTTTCCAAGATGGCGGCCGAACCACGTGACCGATGACGTCATCAATTGGGCACAGTCTAATCCAGGGCAAGATCAATATGTGTGCAAAGTTTGGCGATTCTACGTGCAACGGTGTAGACGCAGTGCTGCAAACAGACAGACAGACAAACAGATGATAAATCGGTCAGAGACCGAGGACTTGCCGGAATGTACTTTTTTATCGACCATTTAGGATAAATATGGCGGCCGAACCACGTGACCGATGAGGTCATCATTAACATATTTTATTCCCCATGGAGAGTTCTTTACAATGAGCCATGTCTCAATTTTTTCTATTCAGGACTTTTGGAGATGTGGAGGTGCAAAGTTTTTCGGTTTTTCCAAGACGGCGACCGAACCACGTGACCGATGACGTCATCATTAACATATTTTATTCCCCATGGAGAGTTCTTTACAATGAGCCATGTCTCAATTTTTTCTATTCAGCACTTTCGGAGATATGGAGGTGCTAGTTTATTCGGTTTTTCCAAGATGGCGGCCGAATCACGTGACCGATGACGTCATCATTAACATATTTTATTCCCCATGGAGAGTTCTTTACAATGAGCCATGTCTCAATTTTTTCTATTCAGCACTTTTGGAGATATCGAGGTGCAAGGTTTTTTGTTTTTTCCAAGATGGCGGCTGAACCACGTGACCGATGACGTCATCATTAACATATTTTATTCCCCATGGAGCATTCTTTACAATGAGCCATGTCTCATTTTTTTCTATTCAGCACTTTTGGACACATCGAGGTGCTAGGTTTTTCGGTTTTTCCAAGATGGCGGCCGACCACGTGACATATGACATCATCATTAACATATTTTATTCCCCATGGAGAGTTCTTTACAATGAGCCATGTCTCAATTTTTTCTGTTCAGCACTTTTGGAGATTTTGTGGTGCAAAGTTTTGCCGTTTTTCCAAGATGGCGGCCGACCACGTGACATATGACATCATCATTAACATATTTTATTCCCCATGGAGAGTTCTTTACAATGAGCCATGTCTCAATTTTTCTGTTCAGCACTTTTGGAGATTTCGTGGTGCAAAGTTTTGCCGTTTTTCCAAGATGGCGGCCGACCACGTTACTGATGATGTCATCATTAACATATTTTATTCCCCATGGAGAGTTCTTTACAATGAGCCATGTCTCAATTTTTTCTGTTCAGTACTTTCGGAGATGTAGAAGTGCAAATTTTTTCGGTTTTTCGAAGATGGCGGCCGAACCACGTCACCGATGACGTCATCAATTGGGCACAGTCTATTCCAGGGCAAGACCAATATGTGTGCAAAGTTTGGCGATTCTCCGTGCAACGGTGTAGACGCAGTGCTGCAAACAGACAGACAAACAGACAGACAAACAAATGAAAAATCGGTCAAAGACCGAGGACTTGCCGGAATTTACTTTTTTATCGGCCATTTAGGACAAATATGGCGGCCGAACCACGTGACCGATGATGTCATCATGAACATATTTTATTCCCCATGGAGAGTTCTTTACAATGAGCCATGTCTCAATTTTTTATATTGAGCGTTTTTGGAGATATGGAGGTGCAAAATTTTTCGGTTTTTCCAAGATGGCGGCCGAACCACGTGACATTAGACGTCATCATTAACATATTTTATTCCCCATGGAGTTCTTTACAATGAGCCATGTCTCAATTTTTTCTGTTCAGTACTTTCGGAGATATAGAAGTGCAAAGTTTTTCGGTTTTTCCAAGATGGCGGCCGAACCACGTCACCGATGACGTCATCAATTGGGCACAGTCTATTCCAGGGCAAGACCAATATGTGTGCAAAGTTTGGCGATTCTACGTGCAACGGTGTAGACGCAGTGCTGCAAACAGACAGACAGACAGACAGATGAAAAATCGGTCAGAGACCGAGGACTTGCCGGAATTTACTTTTTTATCGGCCATTTAGGACAAATATGGCGGCCGAACCACGTGACCGATGACGTCATCATTAACATATTTTATTCCCCATGGAGAGTTCTTTACAATGAGCCATGTCTCAATTTTTTCCATTCTGCACTTTTGGAGATATAGTGGTGCAAAGTTTTCCCGTTTTTCCAAGATGGCGGCCGACCACGTGACCGATGGCATCATCATTAACATATTTTATTCCCCATGGAGCGTTCTTTGCAATGAGCCATGTCTCAATTTTTTCTGTTCAGCACTTTTGGAGATATAGTGGTGCAAAGTTTTCCCGTTTTTCCAAGATGGCGGCCGACCACGTGACCGTTGGCATCATCATTAACATATTTTATTCCCCATGGAGAGTTCTTTACAATGAGCCATGTCTCCATTTTTTCTATTCAGCACTTTCAGAGAAATGGAGGTGCAAAATTTTTCGGTTTTTCCAAGATGGCGGCCGAACCACGTGACATATGACGTCATCATTAACCTATTTTATTCCCCATGGAGAGTTCTTTACAATGAGCAATGTCTCAATTTTTTCTGTTCAGCACTTTTGGAGATATAGTGGTGCAAAGTTTTGCCGTTTTTCCAAGATGGCGGCCGACCACGTGACATATGACGTCATCATTAACATATTTTATTCCCCATGGAGCGTTCTTTGCAATGAGCCATGTCTCAATTTTTTCTGTTCAGCACTTTTGGAGATATCGTGGTGCAAAGTTTTGCCGTTTTTCCAAGATGGCGGCCGACCACGTGACTGATGACGTCATCATTAACATATTTTATTCCCCATGGAGAGTTCTTTACAATGAGCCATGTCTCAATTTTTTCTGTTCAGGACTTTCGGAGATATGGAGGTGCAAAAATTTTCGGTTTTTCCAAGATGGCGGCCGAACCACGTGACCGATGACGTCATCATTAACATATTTATTCCCCATGGAGAGTTCTTTACAATGAGCCATGTCTCAATTTTTTCTGTTCCGCACTTTGAGATATCGAGGTGCAAAAATTTTCGGTTTTTCCAAGATGGCGGCCGAACCACGTGACCGATGACGTCATCATTTGGGCACAGTATATTAGAGGGCAAGACAAATACGTGTGAAAAGTTTGGTGATTCTACGTGCAACGGTGTAGACGTAGTGCTGCAAACAGACAAACAGACAAACAGACAAACAGAAAATCGGTCAGAGACCGAGGACTTGCCGGAATGTACTTTTTTATCAGCCATTTAGGACAAATATGGCGGCCGAACCACGTGACTGATGACGTCATCATTAACATATTTTATTCCCCATGGAGAGTTCTTTACAATGAGCCATGCCTCAATTTTTTCTATTCTGGACTTTTGGAGATGTGGAGGTGCAGAGTTTTTCGGTTTTTCCAAGATGGCGGCCGAACCACGTGACCGATAACATCATCATTAACATATTTTATTCCCCATGGAGAGTTCTTTACAATGAGCCATGTCTCAATTATTTATATTCAGCACTTTCGGAGATATGGAGGTGCTAGGTTTTTCGGTTTTTCCAAGATGGCGGCCGACCACGTGACTGATGACATCATCATTAACATATTTTATTCCCCATGGAGTTCTTTACAATGAGCCATGTCTCAATTTTTTCTGTTCAGCACTTTTGGAGATATAGTGGTGCAAAGTTTTGCCGTTTTTCCAAGATGGCGGCCGACCACGTGACATATGACGTCATCATTAACATATTTTATTCCCCATGGAGAGTTCTTTACAATGAGCCATGTCTCAATTCTTTCTGTTCAGCACTTTTGGAGATATAGTGGCGCAACGTTTTGCCGTTTTTCCAAGATGGCGACCGAACCACGTGACTGATGACGTCATCATTTACATATTTTATTCCCCATGGAGAGTTCTTTACAATGAGCCATGTCTCAATTTTTTCGGTTCAGCACTTTTGGAGATATAGTGGTGCAAAGTTTTGCCGTTTTTCCAAGATGGCGGCCGACCACGTGACATATGACATCATCATTAACATATTTTATTCCCCAATGGAGAGTTCTTTACAATGAGCCATGTCTCAATTTTTTCTGTTCAGCACTTTTGGAGATATAGTGGTGCAAATTTTTGCCGTTTTTCCAAGATGGCGGCCGACCACGTGACTGATGACGTCATCATTAACATATTTTATTCCCCATGGAGAGTTCTTTACAATGAGCCATGTCTCAATTTTTTTCTGTTCAGCACTTTTGGAGATATAGTGGTGCAAAGTTTTGCCGTTTTTCCAAAATGGCGGCCGACCACGTGACATATGACGTCATCATTAACATATTTTATTCCCCATGGAGAGTTCTTTACAATGAGGCATGTCTCAATTTTTTCTGTTCAGCACTTTTGGAGATATAGTGGCGCAACGTTTTGCCGTTTTTCCAAGATGGCGACCGAACCACGTGACTGATGACGTCATCATTTACATATTTTATTCCCCATGGAGAGTTCTTTACAATGAGCCATGTCTCAATTTTTTCTGTTCAGCACTTTTGGAAATATAGTGGTGCAAAGTTTTGCCGTTTTTCCAAGATGGCGGCCGACCACGTGACATATGACATCATCATTAACATATTTTATTCCCCATGAAGAGTTCTTTACAATGAGCCATGTCTCAATTTTTTCTGTTCAGCACTTTTGGAGATATAGTGGTGCAAAGTTTTGCTGTTTTTCCAAGATGGCGGCCGACCACGTGACTGACGACGTCATCATTAACATATTTTATTCCCCATGGAGAGTTCTTTACAATGAGCCATGTCTCAATTTTTTCTGTTCAGTACTTTCGGAGATATAGAGGTGCAAAGTTTTTCGGTTTTTCCAAGATGGCGGCCGAACCACGTCACCGATGACGTCATCAATTGGGCACAGTCTATTTCAGGGCAAGACCAATATGTGTGCAAAGTTTGGCGATTCTACGTGCAACGGTGTAGACGCAGTGCTGCAAACAGACAAACAGACAAACAGACAAACAGACAAACAGACAAACAGACAAACGAACAGCTCAACATACTTGCCGGAAAATTTTTTCCGGCAAGTAACAAACAGACAAACGAACAGATCAACATACTTGCCGGAATCTTTTCCGGCAAGTAATGAAAAATCGGTCAGAGACCGAGGACTTGCCGGAATTTACTTTATCGGCCATTTAGGACAAATATGGCGGCCGAACCACGTGACATATGACGTCATCATTAACATATTTTATTCCCCATGGAGTTCTTTATAATGAGCCATGTCTGATTTTTTCCTGTTCAGCACTTTTGGAGATATCGTGGTGCAAAGTTTTGCCGTTTTTCCAAGATGGCGGCCGACCACGTGACGGATGACGTCATCATTAACATATTTTATTTCCCATGGAGAGTTCTTTACAATGAGCCATGTCTCAATTGTTTCTGTTCAGCACTTTTGGAGATATCGTGGTGCAAAGTTTTGCCGTTTTTCCAAGATGGCGACCGAACCACGTGACTGATGACGTCATCATTTACATATTTTATTCCCCATGGAGAGTTCTTTACAATGAGCCATGTCAATTTTTTCTGTTCAGTACTTTCGGAGAAAAAGAAGTGCAAAGTTTTTCGGTTTTTCCAAGATGGCGGCCGAACCACGTCACCGATGACGTCATCAATTGGGCACAGTCTATTCCAGGGCAAGACCAATATGTGTGCAAAGTTTGGCGATTCTACGTGCAACGGTGTAGACGCAGTGCTGCAAACAGACAGACAGACAGACAGACAGACAGACAGACAGACAGACAGACAGACAGACAGACAGACAAACAGACAAACGAACAGATCAACATACTTGCCGGAAAATTTTTTCCGGCAAGTAACAAACAGATCAACATACTTGCCGGAATCTTTTCCGGCAAGTAATGAAAAATCGGTCAGAGACCGAGGACTTGCCGGAATTTACTTTATCGGCCATTTAGGACAAATATGGCGGCCGAACCACGTGGCCGATGACGTCATCATTAACATATTTTATTCCCCATGGAGAGTTCTTTACAATGAGCCATGTCTCAATTTTTTCTGTTCAGCACTTTCGGAGATATAGAGGTGCAAAGTTTTTCCAAGATGGCGGGCGAACCACTTGACTGATGACGTCAACAATTGGGCACAGTCGATTCCCGGGCAAGTCCAATATGTGTGCAAAGATTGGCGATTCTTCGTGCAACGGTGTAGACGTTTCGTGGGGCAACGTAGCATAACAATTGTGCATTTTGTGAGGAAAGCACCAAATTTGGCACACTCGTAGACTATCATATTATGAAAAGATCTGGATATTGGGCCATCTCAGATTCAGAGATTTGATTTTTGCAAGATTTCGATTCGATTGGGATCGAAGAGAACACCTTCTTCGTCTTCTGTTCAGTGAAGTTGCCAGCCCTGAATTCTCTGGCTACATCTGGGTGCTTCATTGGGAGTGCAACCATGGCCCTCAGGTGAACAGGGACCCACCTGGCATAGTGTGTGTGGTCTAAGGCATGGAACCATGGGACCAGTTCCGTCAGGGCATCAAGGTACATCGTGAATGAAGCCTGCCGCAGAGAACGCACGTAGACCAGTCCCAACATCTCTAGTTCCAGCACAGTTGCCCAGTACTGAAAGTTGGGAATGTCTTCTCCTCTCTGGTGACACCAGTCTTCGAACTCAGGCAGGTCTTCTGCATCATCAGCATATGTCATACAGTAGCGTTCATACGCACGGTGTTGCAGGATGTGCAGTGCCGCTGCAGTGATTTGATGAGCGCCACAAATGCAACTGACCAATATACTTGAAAAATCTTCGATTTTGCAAGTTATAAAATAAACTCTTTCCTCCATTGATAAGAGGTTTGAATCCAGTTCATCAATTTGAAGGTTGAGTTCCACACAGGTGGTAGGACAAAGGAATTGCAAAGTTATCCCACTCCAGCTCCAGTTCTGCACAGTAGTCAATTCTCAAGAGAAGCAGGAAGTGTTTTTAAATATAGCCTGCGCTTCAACCCTTTATATAAGAATGGTTGGTGGCTGTTTTTTCCTTTGGAAATTCGCTGGGCATGCCTGGGCAAGCCTTAACTGGAAATGATGCAATGGTGGAGAGAGTTTATAAAGTGGGTGGGGTGAGGGAAAGTGGGCAGGGCTTAGCAAAAAGTGGAAGGGGCTTTACAAAAAGTGGGCGGGGCTCAGTAAAAAGTGGGCGGGGCTCAGTAAAAAAGTGTGCGGGCTCAGCAAAAAGTGGGTTGGGCTTATCAAAAAGTGGGTGGGGCTTAGTAAAAGTGGGCGGGGCTTCAGAAGATGTTCGATGAGGTCATTAAGAGAAGTATCTCATTTCATATTAACTCAAGATGGTGATTCTGCTTCAATGGGGAGAGTTAATAAGTTAAAAGAGGGAGAAAAAGGGTGTAATTTTTCAAGAGATGGGGTGAGTCAATAAATTTCCATAATTTTCCCCATTGACTTCAATGTTAAATTTAATGTGTCCTCGAACCCCCATTATTCCTCTACTAATGTGTGGTCACTGATGCATCTTGTGCTGTGTATTCTGCCTGGTAGCATTAGTTTGGAGACATTAAACATCTCTGGGTGTCTTTCATGGAGAGTTGGCAAGTCAATGCCGGCACCCTGAGCAAATTACAAATTCCTGCCTTTACCCACTACAATCATGTCAGCCCTAGCCAACTGGTTTCTGAAAGACTTGGGCCAATTCTGCATGTTCTGAGCCCTTGACCTCTTACTAGGGGATATGGTATGTCAACACCTGTCTGGCAAAGAAGAAGACGGACTAATTTGTGAAATTGATGTCTCATTTACACAATGCACACACATCTGATCACGGTGATATTCTGTCCATTGATATTTTTCTCTCAGAATATCTGTTTTATGTTCATTTTTCCCTCTTCTTTCCAGGATCTTCTCTCCGCCATGGTGAAGATGATAAGGTTGCTGTCAGCACCAACTTTCAGGGATCTTCTCTCCGTCATGGTGAAAATGATGAGAGTACTTCCAGTGATAAGAGTGCTTTCAGTGTTTCCGACTGTGAAGAGTACGATGTGGGGCAGGTCGTGGTAAGGAAGACGTTTGATTACCTTTTTACAGTAATAGCTTGGTTTGCGTCGGGGATGCGTTCCTGAATAGTGTTACGATTAATCAAAATGATGTAAATCAAAACAATTTTTATAACTCCGCCGCTGAAGTCGCCGGAGGCATTATGTTTTCAGGTTATCCATCCGTCTGTATGACCATCCCGTACACCCATGCATCCGTCCGTGATAGGATTTCATTACCGCGTTAACTTGAGAAGGGCTGAAGGGATCTCAGTCAAACTTGGTGCAGGTATGTATGATGAGTTAACGATGAACTAATCCATTTTGTGGTCAAGAGGTCAAAGGTCAGAGGTCATGTTAGGTACAAATTCTGTTACCGTGATAACTTGTTCTCAGGTTAACTCAGGCACAGTGATGTGATTCTGACCAAACTTGGTACAAGTATGTATTATGATGCAAAAATGAACTTATTTGATTTTGGCATCAAGAGGTCAAAGTCTGTGATAGTTCTATAAGTTTAGAATGACTGAAGGGATCTAATTCAAACTTGGCACAGGAATGTATAATGATTTAAAGATTAACTGATTAGATTTTCAAGTCAAGAGGTCAGAGGTCATGTTTAGTAAAAAAAAAATTATGTTGCTGCTCCAACTCGTGAACTAGTAATGGGATTTTGAACAAATTTGGTATTCGTATATACGATGCAAAGATGAACTGATTGGATTATCGCATCAACAGATCAAAGTTCAGAGGTCATGTCAGGTAAAAATGTGACAACTTGAGAACACCTGAAGGGATTTAAATCCAACATTGTACAGGTATTATAATGATGTAAACATGAACTGATGAAATTTTGAGGTCAAAGGTCAGAGGTTCCATGAAGGAAAAAAAAATCTGTCACTGTTCTGACTTGTGAATCGGTGATGCAATTTTGCCCAAACTTGGTATAAGTATATATGATGAATGATGATGCATAGATGAACTGAATATGTTTTGGCATAAAATGTGAGAAATGAGGTGATTTTGTGATTTTGGTGAGGTTAGGTCATGTCAGGTAATAATGTGATACTTGATAACAGCTGAATGGATTTAAATCAAACTTGCTGCAAGTATGTATAATGATGTAGTAATGTGGGCGGAGGCATATCGCTCGATGTCATGACGTCGAAGAGTGTTGGTCTTGTTCTCATGAGCCTGAATAGGATAAGTGAGGGATGCGTTCCTAACATCGCCACTTCACGTATCGTATTTCACTTCTTACCCGTGATATTGTACACCGCACCTTTCCTATGCCATCCCCAGGTGCTGCATAACGTCATTGCTGGGCACCGAAGGGGGCTTGGCAGTGACGCACGCTGAAAGGGAGTACTCAGTTTTCACTCTGGTTGTTTGTTTTCTTGCTTTCTTGTTTGTTTGTTTGTTTGTCCGGGCGATATCTCAGCCATCCTTTGAGATAGGAAGCTGAAATGTCGGGACAACAGTGAGCAAGTCCTTTGTCAAAAACGGTATTTTTTGTTTTTTTGATTCGTCAATTAATTGAGGAGTTATTTAATTATTAGCGATTAATTAAGTGCTTATTTAATTAATCAAATTTCCTTTCTCTTCTGACCATTAACTCAGGCACCTTTTGAGTTAGGAAGCTGATATTTGGACATGCCAATGACCAGGTGATTTGGCTGCAAAGGCTATTTTTGATTTATTAATTAATCAATTAATCGATTAATTATTTAATTATTCGATTAATGACAAAAAATTTTTTTTTTAAAAAGTTACAGATTCTGATGAAATGGTGGTGGTTTATGTGTTCTCTGACCGAATTGATTAATAATTTAATTTTTTTATGATTATTATTTATTTATTTTCATTATTAATCATTTATTTATTTTCTTTCTCATTTGGCCAATATCTCAGGCACCTTTTGAGCTGGGAAGCTAATATTTGGACATGAGTGACCAAGTGATGTGGCTATCAAGGATATTTTTGATTTATTGATTAATCATTTCATCTATTAATTATTTATTGATTAATCGATTAATTATTTATTGAGTAATCAATTAATTATTTAATTTTTTATAAATGACTTATTTAATTACATTTCTAAAAGATACATCTTCGGATGAAGCAGTAGTGGTTTAGTTATGCGATTAGCCAATTGATTGTGAAAATATTTTGTGATGATCTTTTATTGATTTTAATTATACAATTAATCAATCAATTAGTGTACACCTCTCCCTCCCAATGCAGCCTCAATGAGCTGCACTGCGGTATTGCCGGGCACCAGAGGCGCCCCGGCAATGCCGCGCTGCAGCATATTTAATTAATTGGCATGGGGCGGTGTACTTTGAATGTATGTGTACTTGTCTTGTTTGTTTTCTTTCTTGTTTTCTTTCTTGTTTTCTTTCTTTCTTTCTTGTTTGTTTGTTTGTTTCCCTGGTTGTCCGGACGATATCTCAGCCATCCTTTGAGCTTGGAAGCTGAAATTTCGGCACAATAGTGAGCAAGTCCTTTGTCAAAAACGGTATTTTTTTTTTTGATTAATCAATAAATTGAGGAGTTATTTAATTATTAGCGATTAATTAAGTACTTATTTAATTAATCAAATTTCATTTCACTTCTGACCATTAACTCAGGCACCTTTTGAGTTAGGAAGCTTATAGTTGGACATGCCAACGACCAGGTGATTTGGCTGCAAAGGCTATTTTTGTTTATTAATTAATCAATTAATCAATTAATCGATTAATTATTTAATTATTCGATTAATGACTAAAATGTTTTTTTTTTTTAAGTTACAGATTCTGATGAAATGGTGGTGGTTTATGTGTTCTGTGACCGAATTGATTAATAATTAAATTTTTTTATGATTATTATTTATTTATTTTCATTATTAATGATTTATTTATTTTCTTTCTCATTTGGCCAATATCTCAGGCACCTTTTGAGCTCGGAAGCTAATATTTGGACATGAGTGACCAAGTGATGTGGCTATCAAGGATATTTTTGATTTATTAATTAATCAATTAATCGATTAATTATTTAATTATTCAATTAATTACTAAAAAAAAAAAAAAAAAATCAGTCACATTCTGATGAAATGGTGGTGGTTTATGTGTTCTGTGACCGAATTGATTAATAATTTAATTTTTTAATGATTATTATTATTATTTTTTCATTATTAATCATTTATTTATTTTCTTTCTCATTTGGCCAATATCTCAGGCACCATTTGAGCTGGGAAGCTAATATTTGGACATGACAGTGACCAAGTGATGTGGCTATCAAGGATATTTTTGATTTATTGATTAATCATTTAATCGATTAATTATTTATTGGTGAATCAATTAATTATTTAATTTTTTATTAATGACTTATTTAAATAAATTTCTAAAAGATACATCTTTGGATGAAGCACGAGTGGTTAATTATGCTATTTGCCAATTGATTAAGAAAATAATTTGTGATAATCTTTTATTGATTTTAATTATACAATTAATCAATGAATTAGCATACATCTCTCCCTCCCAAAGCAGCCTCTATGAGCTGCACTGCGGTATTGCCTGGCGCCGAAGGCGCCCCGGCAATGCCGCACTGTAGGATATTTAATTATTTGACAAGGGGGCGGTGTACTTTGAATGTATCTGTACTTGTTTGTTTTCTTGGTTGTTTTATTTGTTGTCCAAGCGATATCTCAGCCATACTTTGAGCAAGGAAGCTGAAATTTTGGCATGATGGTGAGCAAGTACTTTGTCAAAAACGGTATTTTTTGTTTTTGGATTAATTAATGAATTAATTAGTTATTTAATTATTAGCGATTAAATAAGTACTTATACATTTCCTTTCTCTTCTGGCCATTATTTCTGGCACCTTTTGAGTTAGGAAGCTGATATTTGGACATGCCAATGACCAAGTGATTTGGCTGGAAAGGCTATTTTTGATTTATTAATTAAGCAATTAATCAATTAATCGATTCATTATTTAATTATTCGATTAATGACAATTTTTTTTAAAGTTACAGATTCTGATGAAATGGTGGTGGTTTATGTGTTCTACGACTGAATTGATTAATAATTTAATTTTTAAATGATTATTATTTATTTATTTTCATTATCAATCATTTTTTTTTTTTCTTTCTCATTTGGCAAATATCTCTGGCACCTTTTGAGCTCGGAAGGTAATATTTGGACATGACAGTGACCAGGTGATGTGGCTATCGAGCATATTTTTGATTTATTGATTAATCATTGAATCATTAATTATTTATTGATTCATCAATTAATTATTTAATTTTTTATTAATGACATTTAATTAAATTTCTAAAAGATACAGCTTCGGATGAAGCACGAGTGGTTTATTTATGCTATTAGCCAATTGATTAAGAAAATTTTGTGATAATCTTTTATTGATTTTACTTTTACAATTAATCAATCAATTATTGTGCAACTCTCCCTCCCAATGCAGTCTCTATGAGCTGCACTGCGGTATTGCCGGGCGCCGGAGCCCGCGCTGTAGGATATTTAATTATTTGGCATGGGGGCGGTGGACTTTGAATGTATCTGTATTTCTTCCTCTCTTTTTGATTAATTACAGCTGTATTCAAGTACACAAACGTAAAGTAATTCTGTCAATGATTTTGCGATCTCTCAATTTTGTACTTTGCAATGTATTGTGGCATTTATATCAGTCTTGTAAGTTCTGTACTTTAAGTGTTCTGTGTTCTGTTCTGTAGGTTGTAAGTTGTTCTGGAAGTACGTTCGAGAATAGTAGGTATGGCTTGTAAAGCGACGCATATGTGGGTTGAGGCGACTCAAGTCAGGTAGTGGTATAATTACGTGATGACATAATGGGTGGTATTACTCTATTTATTTATTTTACCAATTATTTCCTCCTTTTTAGTTCCAATGAGATTTCTTACAGACGTTGATGTGAGCTACCCAGCTTGGGTTTGAATCTCAACCCAGCTATAAACTGTCATTCCAGTGTTTCATAGGCAGGGTGATTCATCAATGTGTGTGTCTTCCTTCGGATGGACGTGAAATTGGTCATCTGTTTGCCGGAATTAGTTGGTGGACATGAAAGATCCCATGGTGTCCTTCACAAAGAGGAGGCAAACTATTGGTGTCACCCTGAACACATTTCAAATTCCTTCCCTAACTTCCTGAGCCGGAGTGGCGACTTGACCAGAATTGCGGCCAAGTATCTGCTCTGCCTCGAGTATGGCACACGAATATGAATATAATGATGATGATTATCGAGTTGATGTGAAATAATCATTTAAACATGGCTTTATTATTACCCTCGCCAGAGGAGAGGGTATTGCATTTGAGTCAGTTTGTTACTTGCAAAATCGAAGATTTTTCAAGTATATTGGTCGGTTGTGTTTGTGGTTCTGCCTGGCTGTTTGTCTGTTTGTCACCGGCCTACAGGTCACAATTTTCAACCGATCTTCACGAAACTTCACCAAATGGTAGAGTTGGTCAATAGCAAGAAGCCTATTGTTTTTGGGGTCAATAGGTCAAAAGGTCAACATAGGCCAAAGGTCACCAACTTTGCTAAATTTCTAAAATCCTCAATTTTCATCCGATTGACTTGAAATTTGAAGACCACTTGCATATCTGGTCACTGAATTCAACCACCAAGTATTTTTGAGGTCAACTTTGGCCAAATGGTCAACATAGGCCAAATTTCTAAAATCCTCAATTTTCATCCAATTGACTTGAAATTTGAAGAGGACTTGCACATCTGGTCACTGAATTCAACCACCAAGTATTCTTGAGGTCAACATGGGCCAAAAGGTCAACATAGGCCAAATTTCTAAAATCCTCAATTTTCATCCAATTGACTTCAAATTTGAAGAGGACTTGCACATCTGGTCACTGAATTCAACCACAAATTATATTTTCGGTGAACATAGGCCAAAAGCTCAACATAGGCCAAAAGGTCAACATAGGCCAAAAGGTCAACATAGGCCAAATTTCTAAAATCCTCAATTTTCATCCAATTGACTTGAACTTCAAAGAGGATTTATATATATATGGTCACTGAATTCAACCACCATCTATTTTTGAGGTCAACATAGGCCAAAAGCTCAACATAGGCCAAATTTTTAATATCCTTAATTTTCATCCGATTGACTTGAAAATTGAACAGCATTGGCACATTGAGTCTCTAAATAGGGAAACTATTTTTGAGGTCAAAAGGTCAAAGGTCAACTCAAGGTCAACCTTCCAAAATAATCAATATTTATCTGAAAAATAATCACTTTTCATCCTGTTGACCCGAGCTTTGATCAAGATTGTAAATTTTAATCTTGATGAAATGGACAATTTGCTGTATCAATGGAATTTTTTTTTCTTCGGGGTGGGGGGTGGATTTTGCAAGTATCGTGCTCTGCATGACGTCTTCTTGTTACTTGCAGTATCGAAGATTTTTCAAGTATATTGGTCGGTTGTGTTTGTGGTTTTGTCTGTCTGTTTGTTACTTGCCGGAAAAGATTCCGGCAAGTATGTTGATCTGTTCGTTTGTCTGTCTGTTTGTCTGTCTGTTTGTCTGTCTGTCTGTTTGCAGCACTGCGTCTACACCGTTACACGTAGAATCGCCAAACGTTGCACACATATTGGTCTTGCCCCGGAATAGACTGTGCCCAAATTGATGACGTCATCGGTCTCGTGGTTCGGCCGCTATCTTGGAAAAACCGAAAAACTTTGCACCTCTATATCTCCGAGTACTGAACAGAAAAAATTGAGACATGGCTCATTCTAAAGAACTCTCCATGGGGAATAAAATATGTTAATGATGACGTAATAGGTCACGTGGTTCGGCCGCCATCGTGGAAAAACCGAAAAACTTAGCACCTCTATATCTCCGATAGTGATGAATAGAAAAAATTGAGAGATGGCTCATTGTAAAGAACCCTCCATGGGGAATAAAATATGTTAATGATGATGTCATAGGTGCCTCCATTATGATGTCATAATTCGACAAGTACAAAACTTCATCCCATCAAGATGAAATTTCTTGAGCATAATCTAGTTGCCCTGGAATAGACTGTGCCTAATTTTAAACTCTCTAGGCCCAAGGCCTCGATTCTGACGCCATAATTCGAGAAGTACAAAACTTCATCCAATCAAGATGCAATTTCTTGAGTGCCCTGTCGGCATAAACTGGTGGAGAAAAAAATAATGATGACGTCATCGGTCACGTGGCTCGGCCGCCATCTTTGAAAAATCCAAAAACTTGATCCAAAATGGCCGATTAGAAAAAGGTACATTCCGGCAAGTCCTCGGTCTCTGACCGATTTTTCATCTGTCTGTTTGTCTGTCTGTTTGCAGCACTACGTCCACACCGTTACACGTAGAATCGCCAAACGTTGCACACATATTGGTCTTGCCCTGGAATAGACTGTGCCCAAATTGATGACGTCATCGGTCTCGTGGTTCGGCCGCTATCTTGGAAAAACCGAAAAACTTTGCACCTCTATATCTCCGAAAGTACTGAACAGAAAAAATTGAGACATGGCTCATTGTAAAGAACTCTCCATGGGGAATAAAATATGTTAATGATGATGTCATCAGTCACGTGGTCGGCCGCCATCTTTGAAAAACGGCAAAACTTTGCACCACTATATCTCCAAAAGTGCTGAACAGAAAAAATTGAGACATGGCTCATTGTAAAGAACTCTCCATGGGGAATAAAATATGTTAATGATGACGTCATAGGTCACGTGGTTCGGCCGCCATCTTGGAAAAACCGAAAAACGTTGCACCTCTATCT
The DNA here is from genome assembly GCF_964187855.1 of Myxine glutinosa. Classification (NCBI taxonomy): domain Eukaryota; kingdom Metazoa; phylum Chordata; class Myxini; order Myxiniformes; family Myxinidae; genus Myxine; species Myxine glutinosa. The sequence goes on from NC_136263.1 coordinate 74,842,699, forward strand.
CCGAAAGTGCTGCATAGAAAAAATTGATACATGGCTCATTGTAAAGAACTCTCCATGGCGAATAAAATATGTTAATGATGACGTCATAGGTAATGTGGTTCGCCCGCCATTTTGGAAAAACCGAAAAACTTAGCACATCTATATCTCCAAAAGTGCGGAATAGAAAAAATTGAGACATGGCTCATTCTAAAGAACTCTCCATGGGGAATAAAATATGTTAATGATGACGTAATAGGTCACGTGGTTCGGCCGCCATCGTTGAAAAACCGAAAAACTTAGCACCTCTATATCTCCGATAGTGATGAATAGAAAAAATTGAGAGATGGCTCATTGTAAAGAACCCTCCATGGGGAATAAAATATGTTCATGATGATGTCATAGGTGCCTCCATTATGATGTCATAATTCGACAAGTACAAAACTTCATCCCATCAAGATGAAATTTCTTGAGCATAATCTAGTTGCCCTGGAATAGACTGTGCCTAATTTTAAACTCTCTAGGCCCAAGGCCTCGATTCTGACGCCATAATTCGAGAAGTACAAAACTTCATCCAATCAAGATGCAATTTCTTGAGTGCCCTGTCGGCATAAACTGGTGGAGAAAAAAATAATGATGACGTCATCGGTCACGTGGCTCGGCCGCCATCTTTGAAAAACCCAAAAACTTTATCCAAAATGGCCGATTAGAAAAAGGTACATTCCGGCAAGTCCTCGGTCTCTGACCGATTTTTCATCTGTCTGTTTGTCTGTCTGTTTGCAGCACTACGTCCACACCGTTGCACGTAGAATCGCCAAACTTTGCACATGTATTTGTCTTGACCTGGAATAGACTGTGCCCAATTGATGACGTCATCAGTCACGTGTTTCGGCCGCCATCTTGGAAAAACCCAAAAAATTTGCACCTCCATATCTCCGAAAGTGCTGAATAGAAAAAATTGAGACATGGCTCACTGTGAAGAACTCTCCATGGGGAATAAAATAGGTTAATGATGACATCATCAGTCACGTGGTTCGGCCGCCATCTTGGAAAAACGGCAAAACTTTGCACCACTATATCTCCAAAAGTGCTGAACAGAAAAAATTGAGACATGGCTCACTGTGAAGAACTCTCCATGGGGAATAAAATATTTTAATGATGACGTCATCGGTCACGTGGTTCAGCCGCCATATTTGTCCTAAATGGCTGATAAAAAAGTAAATTCCGGCAAGTCCTCGGTCTCTGACCAATTTTTCATCTGTCTGTCTGTTGGTTACTTGCAAAATCGAAGATTTTTCAAGTATATTGGTCGGTTGTGTTTGTGACTCTGTTTGTTAGTTTGTCACCGGCCTACAGGTCGCAATTTTCAACCGATCTTCACCAAACGTCACCAAGTGGTAGAGTTGGCTAAATGCCAGAAGCCTTTTGTTCTTGGGGTCAATAGGTCAAAAGGTCAACATAGGCCAAAGGTCACCAACTTTGCTAAATTTCTAAAATCCTCAATTTTCATCCGATTGACTTGAAATTTGAAGACCACTTGCATATCTGGTCATTGAATTCAACCACCAATAATTTTTGAGGTCAACATAGGCCAAATGGTCAACATAGGCCAAATTTCTAAAATCCTCAATTTTCAGCCAATTGACTTGAAATTTGGAGAGGACTTGCACATCTGGTCACTGAATTCAACCACCAAGTATTCTTGAAGTCAACTTAGGCCAAAAGGTCAACATAGGCCAAATTTCTAAAATCCTCAATTTTCATCCAATTGACTTGAAATTTGAAGACCACTTGCATATCTGGTCACTGAATTCAACCACCAAGTATTTTTGAGGTCAATATAGGCCAAATGGTCAACATAGGCCAAATTTTTAAAATCCTCAATTTTCATCCAATTGACTTGAAATTTGAAGAGGACTTGCATATCTGGTCACTGACTTCAACCACCAAGAGTTCTTGAGGTCAACATAGGCCAAAAGGTCAACATGGGCCAAATTTCTAAAATCGTCACTTTTCATCCTGTTGACCCGAGCTTTGATCAAGATTGTAAATTTAAATCTTCATGAAATGGCCAATTTGCTGTATCAATGGTAAACTTTTGGGGGAGGGCGTATTTTGCAAGTATCGTGCTACGCATGACGTTTTCTTGTTACTTGCAAAATCGAAGATTTTACAAGTATATTGGTCGGTTGTGTTTGTGACTGTCTGTCTGTTTGTTTGTTTGCTTGTTTGTTTGTTTGTTTGTCACCGGCCTACAGGTCACAATTTTCAACCGATCTTCACCAAACTTCACCAAGTGGTAGAGTTAGTCAAATGCCAGAAGCCTATTGTTTTTGGGGTCAATAGGTCAAAAGGTCAACATAGGCCAAAGGTCACCAACTTTGCTAAATTTCTAAAATCCTCAATTTTCATCCGATTGACTTGAAATTTGAAGACCACTTGCATATCTGGTCATTGAATTCAACCACCAATAATTTTTGAGGTCAACATAGGCCAAATGGTCAACATAGGCCAAATTTCTAAAATCCTCAATTTTCATCCAATTGACTTGAAATTTGGAGAGGACTTGCATTGAATTCAACCACCAAGTATTCTTGAGGTCAACATAGGCCAAATGGTCAACATAGGCCAAATTTCTAAAATCCTCAATTTTCATCCAATTGACTTGAAATTTGAAAAGGCCTTGCATATCTCGTCACTGAATTCAACCACAAATTATATTTTAGGTGAACATAGGTCAAAAGGTCAACATAGGCCAAATTTCTAAAATCCCCAATTTTCATCCAATTGACTTGAAATTTGAAGAGGACTTGCATATCTGGTCAGTGAATTCATCCACCAAGTATCTTTGAGGTCAACATAGGCCAAAAGGTCAACATAGGCCAAATTTCTAAAATCCTCAATTTTCATCCAATTGACATGAAATTTGAAGAGGACTTGCATATCTGGTTACTGAATTCAACCACCAAGTATTTTTGAGGTCACCATAGGCCATCATGTCACATTGAAAACTTTTGGGGGAGGGCGTATTTTGCAAGTATCGTGCTACGCATGACGTTTTCTTGTTTGTTTGTTTGTCACCGGCCTACAGGTCACAATTTACAACCGATCTTCACCAAACTTCACCAAGTGGTAGAGTTGGTCAAATGCCAGAAGCTTATTGTTTTTGGGGTCAATAGGTCAAAAGGTCAACATAGGCCAAAGGTCACCAACTTTGCTAAATTTCTAAAATCCTCAATTTTCATCCGATTGACTTGAAATTTGAAGACCACTTGCATATCTGGTCATTGAATTCAACCACCAATAATTTTTGAGGTCAACATAGGCCAAATGGTCAACATAGGCCAAATTTCTAAAATCCTCAATTTTCATCCAATTGACTTGAAATTTGAAGAGGATTTGCATATCTGGTCAGTGAATTCAACCACCAAGTATCTTTGAGGTCAACATAGGCCAAAAGGTCAACATAGGCCAAATTTCTAAAATCCTCAATTTTCATGCAATTGACATGAAATTTGAAGAGGACTTGCATATCTGGTCACTGAATTCAACCACCAAGTATTTTTGAGGTCACCATAGGCCATCATGTCACATTGAAAACTTTTGGGGGAGGGCGTATTTTGCAAGTATCGTGCTACGCATGACGTTTTCTTGTTTGTTTGTTTGTTTGTCACCGGCCTACAGGTCACAATTTTCAACCGATCTTCACCAACCTTCAACAAATGGTAGAGTTGGTCAAATGCCAGAAGCCTATTCTTTTTGGGGTTAATAGGGCAAAAGGTCAACATAGGCCAAAGGTCACCAACTTTGCTAAATTTCTAAAATCCTCAATTTTCATCCGATTGACGTGAAATTTGAAGACCACTTGCATATCTGGTCAATGAATTCAACCACTAAGCATTTTTGAGGTGAACATAGGCCAAATGGTCAACATAGGCCAAATTTCTAAAATCCTCAATTCTCATCCAATTGACTTGAAATTTGAAAAGGACTTGCATATCTGTTCACCGAATTCAACCACAAATTATATTTTAGGTGAACATAGGCCAAAAGGTCAACATAGGCCAAATTTCTAAAATCCTCAATTTTCATCTGATTGACTTGAAATTTGAAGAGGACTTGCATATCTGGTCACTGAATTCAACCACGAATTATATTTTAGGTGAAGACAGGCCAAAAGGTCAACATAGGCCAAAAGGTCAACATATGCCAAATTTCTAAAATCCTAAATTTTCATCCGATTGACTTGAAAATTGAACAGCATTTGCATATCTGGTCAGTGAATTCATCCACCAAGTATCTTTGAGGTCAACATCGGCCAAAAGATCAACATAGGCCAAATTTATAAAATCCTCAATTTTCATCCAATTGACTTGAAATTTGAAGAGGACTTGCATATCTGGTCACTGAATTCAACCACCAAGTACCTTTGAGGTCAACATAGGCCAAAAGGTCAACATAGGCCATCATGTATCATTGGAAAACTTTTGGGTGAGGGCGGATTTTGCAAGTATCGTGCTACGCATGACGTTTTCTTGTTATCTTGCCAAAACGAAGTTTTTGCAAGATGTATTAGTCAGCTTGTATGTTTGTTTTTTTGTTTGTTTTTTTGTTTTTTTGTTTTTTTGTTTTTTTGTTTGTGGTTAATCATTTTTTTTAACGTTTAGATCACTCTGTAGACCACAGTTATTATTGGAAACTCCTGTAACTTCGCATATCAGAGTCCTATAGAGATACCCTTCAGCACACAAAATTTTGAAGGTCAAGGTCAAAGGTCAAGGTCACTTTGTGGTCAATCATGGAGGTCGACGAAACCCTTATTTTTTGAGTAACTTTGATCGGATCGTCTCCAAACTTCATGGGAATCTAGTATATGGTCCGGCGCTCAGCTGATTAGTTTTTGGTGGCGATCGGCCTTGACCTTCATGGTTAGCGCTGGAGGTCGAAAATTATTGACCCCAAGGTCAAATGTTGAAACCCTTATTTTTTGAGTAACTTTGATCGGATCGTCTCCAAACTTCATGGGAATCTAGTATATGGTCCGGCGCTCAGCTGATTAGTTTTTGGTGGCGATCGGCCTTGACCTTCATGGTTAGCGCTGGAGGTCGAAAATTATTGACCCCAAGGTCAAATGTTGAAATCGTAGGTACCATATCTTCGCATATGTTCGCATGTAACTTCGCATATCAGAGTCCTATAGAGATACCCTTCAGCACACAAAATTTTGAAGGTCAAGGTCAAAGGTCAAGGTCACTTTGTGGTCAATCATGGAGGTCGACGAAACCCTTATTTTTTGAGTAACTTTCATCGGATCGTCTCCAAACTTCATGGGAATCTAGTATATGGTCCGGCGCTCAGCTGATTAGTTTTTGGTGGCGATCGGCCTTGACCTTCATGGTTAGCGCTGGAGGTCGAAAATTATTGACCCCAAGGTCAAATTACGAAACCCTTATTTTTTGAGTAACTTTGATCTTATGATCTCCAAACTTGGTGGGTATATAGGGTGTGGTATGGCGCTCAGTTGATTAGTTTTTGGTGTCGATCGGCCTTGACCTTCAAGGTCATTTTGAAGGTCATTCAATTTTGACCAAAAGGTAAAATTTTCAAGTTTCAGTTACCATATCGAGTAATACCTCATATGAATGCCCTTGATGAGTGCTTCCCAGATCTGTAAACAGTTTGACGCTATGACGTCATTTGATGACGTCATGACGAAAAAACGGAATTTTCATGAAAAAATTATTTCCTCAGTTCTCATCAAAATCTTTCAATATTTCATGTGCGTTGGTCATGAAGACATACTATTCACCATACGAAATTATTAAGGTCAAGGTCAAATGGCAAGATACGGTTCACCCTGTGGGTGACATATGTTCATTTGTTTGTTTGTTATCTTGCCAAAACGAAGTTTTTGCAAGATGTATCAGTCAGCTTGTATGTTTGTTATCTTGCCAAAACGAAGTTTTTGCAAGATGTATTAGTCAGCTTGTATGTTTGTTTTTTTGTTTGTTTTTTTGTTTTTTTGTTTGTGGTTAATCATTTTTTTTCACATTTAGATCACTCTGTAGACCACAGTTATTATTGGAAACTCCTGTAACTTCGCATATCAGAGTCCTATAGAGATACCCTTCAGCACACAAAATTTTGAAGGTCAAGGTCAAAGGTCAAGGTCACTTTGTGGTCAATCATGGAGGTCGACGAAACCCTTATTTTTTGAGTAACTTTGATCGGATCGTCTCCAAACTTCATGGGAATCTAGTATATGGTCCGGCGCTCAGCTGATTAGTTTTTGGTGGCGATCGGCCTTGACCTTCATGGTTAGCGCTGGAGGTCGAAAATTATTGACCCCAAGGTCAAATGTTGAAACCCTTATTTTTTGAGTAACTTTGATCGGATCGTCTCCAAACTTCATGGGAATCTAGTATATGGTCCGGCGCTCAGCTGATTAGTTTTTGGTGGCGATCGGCCTTGACCTTCATGGTTAGCGCTGGAGGTCGAAAATTATTGACCCCAAGGTCAAATGTTGAAATCGTAGGTACCATATCTTCGCATATGTTCGCATGTAACTTCGCATATCAGAGTCCTATAGAGATACCCTTCAGCACACAAAATTTTGAAGGTCAAGGTCAAAGGTCAAGGTCACTTTGTGGTCAATCATGGAGGTCGACGAAACCCTTATTTTTTGAGTAACTTTGATCGGATCGTCTCCAAACTTCATGGGAATCTAGTATATGGTCCGGCGCTCAGCTGATTAGTTTTTGGTGGCGATCGGCCTTGACCTTCATGGTTAGCGCTGGAGGTCGAAAATTATTGACCCCAAGGTCAAATGTTGAAATCCTTATTTTTTGAGTAACTTTGATCGGATCGTCTCCAAACTTCATGGGAATCTAGTATATGGTCCGGCGCTCAGCTGATTATTTTTTGGTGGCGATCGGCCTTGACCTTCATGGTTAGCGCTGGAGGTCGAAAATTATTGACCCCAAGGTCAAATTTTGAAATCGTAGGTACCATATCGAGTAATACCTCATATGAATGCCCTTGATGAGTGCTTCCCAGATCTGTAAACAGTTTGACGCTATGACGTCATTTGATGACGTCATGACGAAAAAACGGAATTTTCATGAAAAAATTATTTCCTCAGTTCTCATCAAAATCTTTCAATATTTCATGTGCGTTGGTCATGAAGACATACTATTCACCATACGAAATTATTAAGGTCAAGGTCAAAGGTCAAGGTCACTTTGCGGTCAATCATGGAGGTCAACGAAACCCTTATTTTTTGAGTAACTTTGATCTTATGATCTCCAAACTTGGTGGGTATATAGGGTGTGGTATGGCGCTCAGTTGATTAGTTTTTGGTGTCGATCGGCCTTGACCTTCAAGGTCATTTTGAAGGTCATTCAATTTTGACCAAAAGGTAAAATTTTCAAGTTTCAGTTACCATATCGAGTAGTACCTCAAATTGAAGCCCTTGTTGAGTGCTTTCCAAACATATAACTAGTTTGACAATGTGACGTCATTTGACGGCGTTATGACGAAAAAACTGCACTTTTCATGTATATTGTATTGCTTTAGTTCGCATTGTTTAGGTCACTCTGTAGAGCACAGTTCCCTTTGGAAACTCTTGTAAGTTCGCATATCAGAGTCTTTTAGAGATACCCTTTAGCACACAAAATTATGAAGGTCAAGGTCAAAGGTCAAGGTCACTTTTTGGCAAGATACGGTTCACCCTGTGGGTGACATATGTTTATTTGTTTGTCACAAGCCTACAGGTCACAATTTTCAACCGATCGTCACGAAACTTCACCAAATGGTAGAGTTGGTCAAAAGCCAGAAGCCTATTGTTTTTGGGGTCAAAGGTCAAAAGGTCAACAAAAGCCAAAGGTCACCAAATTTGCTAAATTTCTAAAATCCTCAATTTTCATCCGATTGACTTGAAATTTGAAGACCACTTGCATATGTGGTCACTGAATTCAACCACCAAGTATTTTTGAGGTCAACATGGGCCAAATGGTCAACATAGGCCAAATTTCTAAAATCCTCAATTTTCATCCAATTGACTTGAAATTTGAAGAGGGCATGCATATCTGGTCACTGAAATCAACCACCAAGTATTCTTGAGGTCAACATAGGTCAAATGGTCAACATAGGCCAAATTTCTAAAATCCTCAATTCTCATCCAATTGACTTGAAATTTGAAGAGGACTTGCTTATCTGGTCACTGAATTCAACCACAAATTATATTTTCGGTGAACATAGGCCAAAAGGTCAACATAGGCCAAATTTCTAAAATCCTCAATTTTCATCAGATTGACTTGAAATTTGAAGAGTACTTGCATATCTGGTCACTGAATTCAACCACAAATTATATTTTAGGTGAACATAGGCCAAAAGTTCAACATAGGCCAAATTTCTAAAATCCTCATTTTTCATCTGAAAAATCGTCACTTTTCATCCTGTTGACCCGAGCTTTGATCAAGATTGTAAATTTTAATCTTCATGAAATGGACAATTTGCTGTATCAATGGAAAACTTTTGGAGGGGTGGGGGAGGGCGGATTTTGCAAGCATCATGGTACGCATGACGTCTTCTTGTTTGTTTGTTTGTTTGTCTGTCGGTTAGTCTGTCTGTTTGTCTGCACAGAATAAATATAATTTTCTCTGCAACCGTTGGTCAGATTGACAGGAAATTTTCACCATTGGTGCTCCTCCTCCTCCTGTAGAATTTGTAATCATAACGATGACGTCATCGGTCACGTGGTATGGGATACTTCTTGGAAAAACGAAGAACTTTGCACCTCTATATCTCCGAAAGTGCTGCATAGAAAAGATTGAGACATGGCTCATTGTAAAGAACATTCCATGTGTAATAACATATGTTGATGATGATGTCATAGGTGCCTCTATTATGACGTCATAATTCGACAATTACAAAACTTCATCCGATCAAGATGAACTTGCTTACAGCATCATCTTGGGATAAATTGGTGGAGAAAAAAAATTGATGGCGTCGGCGGTCACGTGGTTCGGCTGCCATATTTGTTTTAACACAAAAGTCTTCAAAACCACTAAGAAGACGTTCTGGCGAGGGTCTGCAATCTCTGATTGCTATTTTTTGTTTCTATTTGATTTCAGATGTACTGCACTGCCTTTGTTTCAGGTCCGGATGTGGGAGGTTATCTCCACAATTGGAGAAGAAAATGCTGGATATATTTACAAAGCAAAGAATGTCAACTCTGCAGAAGAGGTACAAGCTTGTAATATACTTCTTGTGTCTTCATTTCACTTTCTGGGAAATGGAACAGCTTGTGGGAAGCGAGATCGAACATAGAACAGAACACGGTGGAAAATACAGATCGCAGGGTAGAGGGACACGATGGAGAGACACATGGAAGAAGAATGAGGGCAAAGGGATCGGGAAATTCTCCGACATCTGAACGTATTGTTACGGCTCTCGGTTACGGCGCTCCCCTTACCGAGGGGGGGGGTTTAGTCTCCTCGTCTTTTAAGCTGGCCGTCCGAGTCCTGGAACTATCCCGCTCCTTTGCGGGATGAGATTGGCCAGGGTGATTGGTCAAGGATTTCCCAAATACCTTCACCAATCTCTCCTGAGACCTGAGACCGCCTGAGACCGGTCTCGGCCTGAGACCGCCCGTTCAATGACGGCTTGGGGCCATCAAACGAACCAAGACAATGGGCAGCGAACGCTGCCCTACTGCTACTGAACTTTGAAGAGTGGGAGATGATTGGGGAAATTGAAGGGGCCTATCTTATTTGATTAATGCAACACAGATTCAACTATTGGGAACAGATCCTTAACTAAAACACATAATAATGAGATAACTACAGAGAGGTCCTATGGTGCTCTACGTGTTGTACATGGAATAACTAGGGTGCGATCTTTAATAAAGCCAAATAATGGGGATATTTACAGGGGATCATTTGTAAGGGAACATTTACTAACATTTACAAACTGAAGGTTCTAAAAACCATAACACAGCACCCGTCTCTCCTCCAGGGCCATCCCGGCCCGAAAGAACTTTAACTTAATGTGACACTCAGGTGTAGTAACCCTCTACTATTAACCTTACCCTGAGTGTGACAGTTTTAAAACAATTAAGTATGTCCCCCTGCTGCGTTGCATCCTACCTAACAGACTCATGCCCACAGACTAACCAAATTACGGAATGGTCTTCAAACTATACATTTCGCCGGTGGAGAGCATTATTTACAAGACACTAATTGGTATTTACAATGCGAACCCAGGACCTGTCATTTTGGGAAACAAAAATATCTTTTGAAAGAGGAAGGAGCATGCACTGCACTGTACCGATACACCATACCCACATGCCCGGGGATGCTCAATTGATATTGCAGTGCACCCCGAGCACAAGAGCATTACAAAGCACTATAAAGCACCAATCAGCACCAAAAGCACGAAAAGCACCATCCAGTGCTCATTTCACACATGTCATCACATTTCAATAATAAACAAACTGATGACCTTGTTCTTGTTCCTCCCGCTCTGCTGGCCGATGTTTCTTGATGTTGTCGTTCTTGTGGCTTGCTGCCTATTTGTGATAATAAAAAAAGGCACACAACGTGTCCATTTTTTAAAATTTATGGCCAACAGGGGCCAACTAAGGGTGGTCCACCTGTATGGCATAGGGGCCACCTCACCATGGTCCGCAAGCAAGCTTTTCTCTGGCCATCATGGCCGGTCCCAGCAGAGGGGCCAGGCCCAAACACGTGGGGGTCCATAAGTGTGGTGCTTAGCCACAGAACCGTGGTCCATATGGTGGTGCTAGGCCGCAAGTCGTGTGGTCCATAAGGTGGTGTCCAGGCAGGCTGTGCAGCGGCGGTTCTGGCACACAACTGCGGCTACCTGCGCACTCCCCCCGGACCCAAAAGAACAAGCCGTGAGTGGGGAAGGAAAGACAAAGCAAGCATCGGGCAGGATCGCAAGGGTACACATTAATACAAGGTAATGCAAGGTGAGGTGCGCATGGGAGTGAGCAGAGAAAGCTCATCCCTACTGTACGTCACCCCCCCTGTCACCTACCCTACCCTTGCCCTTACCCCGTATTTACACAAAATTCTACACATTTACAAATTCGTCACTACTGTCTCGTCTTCCCCATATCTCCCCTAATCCAAATTGATTACCAATCCCTCTAATCCAAATTTGCCCCCAATTCCAATTCCTCATCAATCTCTCCTAAGGAGGAAGAGACGGGATTACAGCACAATGTCACACTTACGCCATGATGCGTCTTTCAATCCAACCAAACATCTGCAAAAATCAGTGGTGTGGAGTCCTGTCATCACCTCAGGTGAGTGGATGCAGATGGTGCGAAGAGATTTCAATCCTAACTATACTTCGAAATGACTTTAACACTTTTACTCTACCCGGGGTCTTTCCCTGCCAAACCATTGGCCGTCTTACACTATGTGGTTCTAAGAACCGAACTCCCATTGACCAAACTGTGGTGCTCACCAATTTGGGGTCTCACTCCCCCGATTCTTCACCCTGTGCCTTCGCACAATTTCCGGGCTGGGTCGTGTGGGGCTCCCAGCAGGTCCGCTCATCTGCACACCTCCGCCGCTGGAGTTGTCTCTGAGCTTACCTGCTCCTTACCCTAACCTACCTGGGGAAGGCCCTTTGGCGCTCTCACCCCACTACCGCCCTCTCTGGCGTCGGGCTACCCGGGTCCGTCCTCTGGATCCTCGGGCCCCATTGAACAACTCTACTGGCTTCCAGAGCCTACCTGCGGCCTCACCTGGCCGACATCCTAACAGTGGCGGAGTGCTCAACCAATCACACTCACTAACAGGCCACACGCCCAGCCAATTTACTCCACTAATGCACCCATCCAACACTGTGTGCAACTACTCGCACCACAGATGCCAATATCCAACCACAATTTACCGACTCCCTCTACCTACTTTTAAACTACCCTCCCCGGGTATTCGTGAAGGGGTCCATCTTCCCCATCCACTCCTTTCGCACCAACCACTCCAGTCCACGTATTCCACTCTACTCACTCCACACCATCCATTCCATACTCCATTCCATCTATTCCATACTGCATTTATTCCATGCTCCATTCACTCCAGACCATCTATTCCATACTAGCTATTCCCCACAACCACTCTCCATACACCTGTGCTTCGCTTGCACACCTGTGCCCACACACCTGGTGTCACCTGCACACCTGGTGGCACTTGCACCCTCCTTTCCTCCCAGGCTCATCTATCTATAATTCCACTAATCTCTGTGTGTATGTGTGTGTGTCTGTGTGTGTGTGTGTGTGTGTGTTTGTCTGTGACCGCTGTTTCTCGACAACTACCGGTCCGATATACTTGAAACTTGCCAGGTATATTGCTGGGGACCCGAGGATGTGCCTTTTCAAGGTTTGAAATTAATCGGACAAGTGGTTCCCAAGGTATGGTCACCGTACTCGCAAGCCGTTCGCTTTGGCTTTGCGAATGGACCAAACCATTTCATGTAAATAGAGGGGGGGGGGGGGGGGGGATTGTCACCGTACTCGCAAGCCGTTCGCTTTGGCTTTGCGAATGGACCAAACCATTTCATGTAAATAGAGGGGGGGGATATAATTTTAGATAACCATTTCATGTAAATAGAGGGGGGGGGATATAATTTTAGATATATATATATAGTACGGGCACGCCCGAGTTCATTCAATGCAATACAATCAACTCAATGCACAATCACAATTACTCACATGTCCACAATGCTCTGCTCATTCACTTTCACACACACACATCGTTCACGAGCATTGCCTCATTTCATAACCAGCACTACCGTGCACTTTCATACCAATTCCTCATTTCATCACTCACTACAAACAAGTGCATCGTCTAGCTACCTGGTTTCCCCTCTAACTTAGTGCTTCCCCAGTCATCCCTTATTCTATGCACAACCCACGTCATTATAATCCACTAATCTGCTACGTCCCCTCTACAGTTACATGTCGCTACTTAAATCTACAGTCTCCTGAAGTCATTTCTAAATCCCTATCATTTTATCCTAACCCTCCCGGGCTAGTTTGCACAGCCACCCCATAACCTAATGCTCATGTGCCCTGTCGGGATGGGAGGGATGGCAGAGTTGCCATCCCTCCACATCGGGCATCTCCCATTATCATTCCCCCCCCAGTCCTCTGGCACTATGAGCCCCCCTCATTAGAGGTACTGGGTCTCACCTCGGCATCTAAAGCCGAGGCAATCCACGAGGGCGCCTGCTCGCCGGTGTGAGGTCTTATCCGGTCGGCATGGACGATGCGAGGGAGGGCTCGTGGCCCCATTTTGATCTTTACGACCACGTCACAGACTTGCGACAGGACGACCCCCGGGCCTTGCCAGGCAGAGGTGAGTTTGGGGCACCTACCCTTCCGCCTCCGGGGATTGAAGAGCCGGATCTTCATCCCCGGAGCATACTGGCTCCCCTGGCTCCGCTGGTTGTACCTGCGCTTCATCTTGGCCCCCGCCAGTTGGAGCTGGCGGCGAGCGAAGGCATGGACCCTCTCCATGCCTTCCTCTAAGTGACGTGCATAGCCCTCCCTCGGTGGGCTAATTGTGGTGTCTGGCACGGGACCGCATAGCAAGTCGGCGGGAGCCCGCAACTCCCGCCCATACATGAGTAGCGCTGGACTGCATGCGGTGGCCCCGTGCTGGCTAGTTCGGTAGGCCATCAATAAGTATGGGAGATGTTCGTCCCAGTCATCCTGACAGGTGGTGGTGAACAAGGCCAGTTGTTGGACCAATGTTCGATTGAACCTTTCCACCATCCCGTCAGATTGGGATCTTAGGGGCGTTGTCCTGGTTTTCCTAATTGACAGGAGTCTGCACACATCTTTTAGTAATTGGCTTTCAAAATTTCGTCCCTGATCAGTGTGCAGCTCCTGTGGAATCCCATGCCGACATCCAAATCCTTCCACGAAGGCCTGCGCTACCACCCCGGCTTCTTGGTTGGGGAGGGCGTAGGCCTCCGGCCACTTGGTGAAATAGTCCATTACAACGAGGATGTATTTGTTGCCCTGGCGGGTGCGGGGTAGTGGTCCTAGAATATCCATAGCCACCCGCTCAAGGGGGGCCCCCACCTGGTGTAATTGAAGGGGGGCCTTCATCCTCCGTGCTGGTCCCTATTTGGCAGTACAGGCGTCGCATCTCCGTCACCAGTCCTGGATATCGCGCCCCATATTAACCCAATAGAACCTCCGGCGGACCCGAGATGTTGTCTTTGTCCTGCCCAAATGGCCGCCGGCGCGGGTACCATGCACCTGTTGCAATATGACGTTCTTAAATTTGTCAGGGACTATCACCAGCCAGGAAGTTCTCTCAGAGGGAACCTCCACCCACTTGCGATATAAGATGTTATCCTTCAATTCCAGGGTCTGCCACTGAGCCCAATATGCCTTTGCTTGCGCCCCGAGGGGGGTGACCTCTTCCCCATTAGGTCTCTGTCCCAATCAAACCCATTTGTACACCGGTCCCAGGACGGGATCCTCCTGCTGGGCCGTGCTCCAAGCCAAAGTTCCAAATTCCTCGTCTGCGGTTAGTGGCAAAATTGGCCCTCTCACCTGGGTTGCACGGACGACGAGGATCGGGGCGGAATCGCCCAATTGCTCCCTCTCCTCGTGTCTCGCACAAAATTTACAGTTTTCCCCTAGACAAGGATGCCGAGAGAGTGCATCAGCATTCCCATGGGCCTCCCCGGCCCTATGGGTCACATTAAAATCGTACTGCTGCAACTTTTCCAACCACCTTGCAATTTGGCCCTCCGGTTCCTTGAACCGAAGGAGCCATTGCAAGGAGGAATGGTCAGTTCGAACCAAAAATTTCCGCCCATACAAGTACGGGTGGAAATGGTTCATGGCAGCCAGCATAGCCAATAGTTCCTTGAGGGTGACGCAATAATTTCATTCGGGCCTACTCAAGGCCCGACTATAACAAGCAATCACTCTCTCCACGCCTTCCTGTGTCTGCGACAAAACTGCACCCAATCCTTCCTGGCTTGCATCCGTGTCCAGGGTAAAGGTCCCGTCACTAGTGGGGTAAGCTAGAATGGGTGCGGATGTCAAACACCCCTTCAATTTTAGGAAGGCCTCTTGGCACTCCTTTGTCCAATTAAATTGCGTCCCCTTCTCTGTAAGCCGGTGAAGGGGCCGGGCCAACTCTGCAAATTTCGCCACAAAGCGCCGGTAGTAGGAGCAGAGTCCCAAAAATCCCCGCACCTCCTTGATGGTACGTGGTGCGGGCCACTCCTCTACCGCTGTAATTTTGCCTGGGTCTGTTTTTACCCCCTCGCAACCGATAAGGTGACCTAGATAGGCCACCTCTCTTGCAAACAAAGTGCACTTGCTCGGGCTCAATTTCAACCCTGCCTGTCTGAGGCACCCGAACACCTGGTCCAAATTAGCTATAGCCTGGGGGAATGTTTTGGCATGTACTAGGACGTCATCCAGGTATACCAGGCAGGACTGCCATGGCATGCCGCCTAGTACATGTTCCATTAATCTCTCAAAGGTGGCGGGGGCGTTACACAAACCAAACGGCATCACAGTGTACTGATACAGCCCCTTACCTGTGGAAAATGCCGTTTTCTCCTTCCCTGCCCTATCCATCTCCACCTGCCAATACCCACTCTTGAGGTCAAAGGTTGAAAACCAATTTGAGCCCGCAACGGCATCGAGGGTATCGTCAATTCTTGGCAGGGGATACGAGTCCTTGAGTGTCGCGTTGTTTAGCTGGCGATAGTCCACGCAGAAACGCGTGGTCCCATCTTTCTTTTTGACCAGCACAACGGGTGATATCCAGGGACTTCCCGAGGGCTCGATGACACCTGCATCGAGCATTTTTCTACCTGCTCGTCAGCTTCCTCCCTCCTGCTCCAAGGGAGCCGTCGGGCGTGCTGACGAATAGTCCGGGCCTCACCGGTGTGGATCTGATGTTTCACCAGGCCCGTACGTCTAATATCCTCGGGGCAACAGGGAGAAGATATCCAAATGGGATCCAATTAATTTGTGTAAGGCCTCCCTCTGGGTACCTTCCAACTCTACGCTACTTCGATTTACCATCTCGCAAATGGGATCGGGCCAATTCCTACTAGTTATTGAAGGCTCCCCCTGGGGCCGGCTCGGCTGGACGTTCTCGCCCCTCACTGACGCGACTTCCTTAACTGGGGTGCAGCCAGCTACCTTCGTGCCCTTTACTATAGTGCGTGGTTCTGTACTAATATTATTTACTTGGATGGCCACCACCGGCCCGTCCGTTTTTACAAGGGTGCGGCCCACGATTAAGCCAGGTATGGATTGCGCTGCCACCGGTTCTACCAGGCCGCAGGACTCCTGCCATGTTGGGCGAGCTAACCATCGGGCCGGCACTATGGCCTCGGCCCTTGGAGGGATGGTCACGGCCTCAGGAGCCTCCAGCTCCGCCCTTTCGGCCGTGCTCACCCCCTCCAATGGTAGCTCTTCCACTCCCACTTGCAGGATCCCCCGGCACAAACCGATTTTACAACCGCTGGCAGTCAACAAATCCAACCCTATTAAGCACGGGTCGCACACCTCCGCCACCCAAACCTCTATCTCCCTCTTTACCGACCCCAACTTGAGGGTCACAAAACCACGCCCTATGATCGGGGCCGTTGCCCCGGTAGCCAACTGCAAACTATGATTTTCCAGACGCTGGATTTTATCCCAGCCGTCTGCACTCGAATTAAGGATCACAGGGCTGATGATCGTGGCGCTAGCTCCTGTGTCCACTACGGCGTCTACCCCTACGCCGGCAATTTTGCACCGAATTGTGAGGCTACCTGTACCAATTTGGCCACAATGAAATACCTGTCACGGCAATGAGGGCTCTCCACCATCCCCAATTGCCGAACACCGCCCTGCATGCTCGGCACCTTCTAGTTTCCCGGGCCCTGGCGGGGGGGTGTCTGAGGTCGGCTCGGCCGATCTATACGGGGCGGAGTTGAGGGCATCGACTGCCAGAGAGCGTCCCGGCGCGGAGCTCGACACTCCCACGCATGGTGACCCAGCCGAGCACAATTATAGCACTTCACCTGGTAAGGTGCCTGCCTCCGGAATTCCAAATTTCCCCCCCTGAATGTCCGAATTGGTGTACTTTGTCGTGGCCTACCGGGTGCCACCGCCGGAGCCACCTGCCATGGTCCAGGTCCCGCCAGACGCCGGTCCACCAGCCTCCGGCCCATGCTCTCCAGGTCAGGGCCCCTTTCGGGGGCGGGCCCCCTAGGGGGGCCGCCACCCATCACGGGCCCTACCTGACGCACCGCCACTGCGTGGCGCTCGCCTCCCCGGGCCAGGGGCCTCGCTGCTTCCCAACGGGCTGCAGCGTCGGCCGCCTGGCTCAAGGTCTGCGGGCGCCACATGGCGAGCTGTTGTCGGAGCTCCGGATCCGGAAAAGCCTGGATAAAGTGATCCAGCACCAAGCTTTCCTGGGAGGCCGCCGCAATATCCGCGTGTGCAATCCCGACTGCGCGGCGAATGTCATGGGCAAGTTCCCCGATGGTCTCCTGGGGCTTGCGTTTTTGCTGAGCAAGCTGAGCTTTAACAAGCTTGCTTTGCTGTTCAATGCCGAAACGATTAATTAAGGCTGCGCGGAGGGCTGGCAGGGTGAGAGCACCCGGTGGTAAAGCCGTCAGCACCTCCGCCGCCGCGCCGCGCAGTGCCCCCACAAGGTGTACTCCACCTTCGTCCGGATTCCAACCGTTGCCTCTACATACATATTCAAACTGCGCCAGGTACGCCCTCAGATCACTCTTACCGTCATACGGCGCGAGTGGGACCTTGTGGGTACCCGAAGGCCGGACCCCATGCATCGCTCCTTGCGGGGATAGCGCGGACCGAACCGTTCGGGCCCCCACAGTACACTATTCCCGGGGGGCTCTCATGCATCCCCCGTCCCTCTGAACACTACCCCTGTCGGTGTCGATGCCTGGGTCGCCCCTCAGCAACCCGCTGCCCACTCCATACCCACACACCCTTGCTCACCAATACCTCTCGCACTCCCCATGGTCGGACATCCTTGCACGCATCCTCTTTCCACGCACTCTGCACCAGTCGCACACCTCACCAGTAGCCTCTCAAGAACGCCCGGGTCGAGACCAACACCCAAGCTCACTGAATCTCCCCTCACACCATATACATTTCCGAGCATATCACCACTCACCTCGGCGCCTGTTCTCCTTCGCTCCTCCTCCGCCACCTGTAAACTCTTTATTTGGTCAGTAAGCACATCATCATGACTTGAGCACAGACCTTGCACCAATTACATCACCTCCTCCTTTATCTCTTTCTTAGTCTCCCTCCGTCTCTTCTTAATTTCACTTACCCCCTCTTCCACTTACTCTAACTTCTGCTTCACCTCGTTTATTTCCCGGTGCGCCCCCTCAATTTCTTCCTCTAATGCTACCTTGGTCGTCTCCATGTGCTTCCTCACTTCTCGTTCTTTCGTCTCCATTGTCTCTACCACCTCCTCTAACCTCTTTGTCAGTCCCTCATGTACCGTCTGACATTCTTTCCTGGTCGCCATTAATTCCTTATTTATCTCTTTTTGTGTCGCTTTCAACCCCCCTATTACGGCTGTGTTCTTTTCCACCTGCTCCCCTAACGCCTTTTGTCCCACTGTCAGCTGCTCTACTCCTCGCGGCAGGTCTTCTATGCCCCCCTGTAACCTAGCCGTGCTGTTCCTCACCTCTTTCTCCATGCGCTCCTCACCCCACCTCACCTCGTCGCGTACTCCTGCGACCTCTTCGCCCACTCCGCGCCTTATATCCTCCCCCCTCTCTCCCATCTCTCTGGTACATGCCGCCCTCATCTGCTCCAAATCATTCCTTTGGGCATCCAATTTACTTCCAACCCGTTTTTTACCTCCTCTATTTGATCCCCCATCTGTTTAATTTCTAGCCCCGTTAACCCATTCTTCACCCCTTCCGTTTGGTTCTCCTGGGTGGCCATTCTATTTTCCAACCCCGTTAACCCATCCTTCATTTCCCCAATTTGTTTACCCACGTCCTTCAATTGGCCCCCTAATTTGCCTTCGAGCCCCCCAATTCGGCTTTCTAATCGCTCCCCCATTCTACTTTCCATTCCCTCACTATCAGCCCTCATTTCTCCCATCTCTTTCCTTACTCCCCCAATTTGGCTTCCCATATCATTTCTCAATACCCCAATTTGGTTTTCTAATCCCTCAAATTTGCTGTCTAACTTCCCAATTTGGTCACTGGTACCCCTTGCTTCGTCCCTCATTGCTCCAATTTGGCCTCCCAATCGCTCACTATCAGCCCTCATTCTGTTTTCCATTCCCTCATTTCTTTTCAGGCCTTCCTCCGTTTTGACCATGAAGGCCCTCATTTGCACCATGAATAGGCCCCAGTCCATCAGAGCCGTGGGCTCGGCCGCCGCGACCATGTGCGAGGCGCCATTTTGTGCGCCTGCAACCCCCGCTACCGCGCCTTCAACCTCCTCCTCTATCTCCCCCATCTCCTCCCTGGGGTCCTGGGTCGCCTCTACCTCCTCATTCTCCCCTACCGGCACCCGATCGCCTTGATCATCCATGGCACGATTTAATTTGGATGTTAAACAAAATTTCGGCCGCTCCTAATTTTGACCAAATTTTTAAGATGGGTTAAAATTTGGTTCGGGTACAATCCCACGCCTGACACCAATTGTTACGGATCTCGGTTATGGCGCTCCCCTTACCGAGGGGGGGTTTAATCCCCTCGTCTTTTAAGCTGGCCGTCCGAGTCCTGGAACTATCCCGCTCCTTTGCGGGATGAGATTGGCCAGGGTGATTGGTCAAGGATTTCCCAAATACCTTCACCAATCTCTCCGAAAAGCAGGGAAATTAGTCCCTGCTCGAACTGCGGATGTGATGGTAATTGCCGAGTGGTTTAGCAATCCATGATCTGAGCCGTTGGCAAATAGACTAACCCGATTATAGCGGTTGGCCAAATCGTGCCACAGGTACTCAATTGGGAAGGGACTAAAGCGATCGGGGGAAGAAGAAACCAAAGTAAAGGAACAGCAAATATTTATTAATTATGTACACGAAATGAAGAGGAAACGAAAGAAAGGCATTTACAAGGAGAGGAAGAAGCAGGTACACAGGGTAGCCTTAAAACAGTCTTATATTATCATACGCCCCAAACAGAACAAACAGACTCACACGAATAGGGACTGGCAGGAAGGAATGGCTGGAAGGAGGAGAAGGTCCAAGCTGATTGCAGGGCAGGAAGGTCCGGGCAAATGCACAGCGTCGAGGTTCGCTCCGGTCCACGATCCGGGCTTGAGGCGAAACCCGGCGGCAGCTGCACGTATGGTTTCACGCGGTCGGCCAATGTGAATATATGGCGATATTGTCGTTGTCCACGGACCCACTCTCCTGCCTTACGATTCAGCGTGTTCTCCTCTGGTACCTTGCACTTCGGACCTTCGCACTCATCTCTCCTCTCACTCATCTGCTGATGCACTCATCTCTCCTCTGGTGAAGCAGTCCCTCGTAGCCGCTTTTATAGGGCGTTCTCGTATCCAGCCGCCGGCTCCGATGACACGCCTACCGGTCGGCTCACCTCGGCCCCGGTTGGCCGGTGAGGGCTCGCTGGCTCCACCTCTGATGGTGAGTTGACGTGCCACACCTTGTTCTTGTATCCCGCCCCCTTTTTCCTCGGCCTGAGACAGCATGTTCAATGGCGGCTTGGGGCCATCAAACGAACCAAGACAAGGGGCAGTGAACGCTGCCCTACTGCTACTGCACTTTGAAGAGCGGGAGATGATTGGGGAAATTGAAGTGGCCTATCTTATTTGATTAATGCAATGCAGATTCAACTATTGGGAACAGATCCTTAACTAAAACACAAAATAATGAGATAACTACAGAGAGGTCCTATGGTGCTCTACGTGTTGTACATGGATTAACTAGGGTGCGATCTATAATAAAGCCAAATAAGAGGGATATTTACAGGGGATCATTTATAAGGGAACATTTACTAAAATTTACAAAGTGAAGGTTCGAAAAACCATAACAGTATCTTCTCTATTTCTGATGAGATGAACGATGATTTTCTTTTGACTTGCTGGCCCCACATCACCCGAAGAATATTACACCATATACAGTCACGTGAAAAAGTAAGTACACCCCATGTAAAGTTTTGACTTTTTCAACATATTTCAACATACAGCTATTTGATCTTCATTTCAACAATATTGACAGATAAAGGTGACATAATATAACAAATATCATGAAACATTTACATTTTGTAGTCCATTGTATAATTTAAATAAACATAAATGCAAATTTCGCATGTGGAAAAAGTAAGTACACCCTTGGCTCTAATAGGTGGTATTGCCCCCTTTGGCAGAAACAACCTCAAGTAGGCGTTTCTTATAACTGTCTACCAGTCTCTGACTGACTGGGAGAAATTTTTGCCCACAACTCCATGCAGAATTCTTTCAGCTGTGCGATGTTTGAGGGGTTTCTTGCATGCACAGCTCGTTTCAAATCCCCCCACAACATCTCGATGGGATTTAGATCCGGGCTTTGACTTGGCCATTCCAGAACCCTCCATTTCTTTCTTTTCAGCCATTCCTTGTTGGATTTACTGGTATGTTTAGGGTCATTGTCATGTTGCAAGGTCCACCTTCGGTTGAGCTTCAACTTTCCGACAGATGGCCTCACATTATCCTCAAGCCCCCTCTGGTACAATGAAGAATTCATTGTGGATTCTATGATGGTGAGCTGCCCAGGCCCTGATGCAGCAAAGCTGCCCCAAACCATAATATTTCCACCACCATGCTTTACAGTTGGTATCAGGTTCTTGTGGTCAAATGCTGTCTTTGGTTTTCGCCAAACATGTCTTCTGGTACTGTGGCTAAATAGCTCTACCTTTGACTCCTCTGTCCAGAGCACATTGTTCCAGAAGTGCTGATCTTTGCCGAGGTGTTCATTGGCAAACTTTAGTCTTGCCCTGATGTTCTTTCTGGACAGCTAAGGTTTCCTCCTGTCACACCTCCCATGTCGATCAAATTTGTGCAGCCTCTTTCTAATGGTAGACTCGTGCACTTTGACATCAACAGTGGCAAGAGCTACCTGTAGGTCCCGTGATGACATTCTGGGGTTTTTAGAGCCTTCTTTCAGCATCTTGCGGTCTGCTCTCAGGCTGAACTTGCTGGTGCGGCCTGGCCTGAACAAGTTGACAGTTGTTTGGAATCTTCTCCACTTGTAGATGATCTTCCGGACAGTCGAATGATTGATTTCAAATTGTTTGGAGATCTTTTTAAATCCCTTCCCAGACTCGTAGGCATCTATAACCTTCTTTCTGAAGGCCTCAGAGAGCTCTTTTGATCTATTCATGGTGACGCCACACACCTCAACAACAAAGAGCAAACCAAACTAAATGGCTGAGGTTTAAATAAGACAGGTTCCTCCAAGAGCCTCTCTAACGATGTTCTAATCATTTACACCTGAGCTAGTGCACCTGATTCTAATTTTAGGTGTTTGAAGTAGTGATAAATGTAGGGGTGTACTTACTTTTTCCACATGCGAAATTTGCATTTATGTTTATTTAAATTATACAATGGACTACAAAATGTAAACGTTTCATGATATTTGTTGTATTATATCACCTCTATCCATCAATATTGTTGAAATGAAGATCAAATAGCTGTATGTCGAAATATGTTGAAAGTCAAAACTTTACATGGGGTGACTTACTTTTTCACGTGACTATGTGATTACAATGTACAAATAATGTGTAATCTGTGAGAGGAGAGGTCAGAAATCTCACCAAAGATAATGGGGAAAACCCCCCTGATGCAAAGTTGAGGGGGCTTCTTCATTCCTACCATTGCTTTTCTTTTCTTTTTTTACCCAATTAACACTTTAATGCCCATCATTGCCCCCCTTCCCCTTCTACTCCCTCATCCCTTGTACCTCAATGTTTTGTCCTTCTTCCAATTCCTACCACTCGACTAGATTCACTTCTGGTGTGTTGATGTGATGGTTTAACCATTCCCCTTTTATCTACCGTCTATGTGAAGTTCACCTCTGCTCCTGCTTTGTCAAATCCACGTTCTCACTTGGAGACTTTTCCCGGATTGTTTTCATGGTTTTGTTTAAATATTTATTTAAATATGTTTAAACCGAGAGCGGTATTCAGGATTGCAAAGCAGATAGCGAAAGAGAGGTGTGATGTGATGGGGGTGAGCTGCTTGAAGGATGAAGTGGGACAAATCGTTGTCGACCCAGATGGAATTAAAGGAAGATGGAAAAGATATATGGAAATGCTGTTGAATACAGAGAATGAATGGGATGGCAACATAGAGAGTAACCCAGTTTTAGGACCAGCAGAGAAGATAACTGAGAAGGAAGTTGAGGAAGCGATAAAAGCAATGAAGGGTAGAAAAGCGGGAGGGCCGACGGGAGTTGTGGGAGATATGTTGAAGGCAGCAGGAAGTTGGGGTGTGAAGAGAATGACAGAGATCTGTAATCTGGTGGTGAAAGAAGGCCGCATTCCAGTGGATTGGGAACTGAGTACCCTCGTCCCTCTATACAAGGGGAAAGGTGACCCTCTGGAGTGTGGCTCGTACCGAGCGATAGTTATTGGAGCATGGAATGAAGGTATTGGAAAGGGTGTTGGAGAGGAGGATAAGGAAGAAAGTGAAGATCGACGAAATGCAGTTTGGATTTATGCCAGGAAGAGGAACGACAGACGCGCTTTTCATTGTGAGGCAGTTGCAGGAGAAGTACATGGAGAAGAGGAAGAAGTTTGTTGATCTGGAGAAAGCATTCGATCGGGTTCCACGCAAAGTATTGTTACGGACCGCGGATTAGATGTTATTTTGACCGAGCGGTGGTGTAACCGCGGCCGAACAGTTATTCCCCTAACTAAAACCGGATTTACCCCAAACTTTGGCCGTATCGCGCCACAGCTGCTCAATCTGGAAAACTCTAAAGTGACCGAATGCAAAGAGGAAGAAGACGTACAGAAGAGTAACTGGGTTTATTATTATTCACACATATAAGCAAAAGGAAAGCAGTCACGTTTATTTACAGGGACATGAGACACAGGTGACACAGTGAAATCTTTAGCTTATCTAACAGGCTTACTTACTACCCAGGACAGAACAAACAAAGACACTGACTCACGCGGGGAATTGCAGAGTGGATTGCTGGAAGGAGGTGTGTGGCTGGAGGGGGGGAGGACGGCACGGAGCTGGCTGGAGCTTGATCCCGCACGGGACGTCGGGCTGGACCTCGACGGCCGCTGATGCCACCGAGCCTGTCGTGTGCGCGGAGTCACGGGTCGGAGCTGCTTGTCTCAGTAAAAGCGCATCTGCTCTGGCGACCCAGCTCTTTCTTTGGACTCAGTAAAAGCGCAACTCGCTGACGACCCAGCTCTTTCTTTGGACTCAGTAAAAGCGCAACTCTCTGACGACCCAGCTCTTGTCTCCTCCCTCCTTGTCTCAACTCCTGGACTTATCTCTTGTCTCCTCCCTTGGACTCGACTCCTTGGGGAACGCCCCGCCGGCGGGTTATATAGGCCCCGCCCCTCAACCTTTGCGAACCTCCCCAATCGCTCTTCCTCCGCCCTCTCTAGCCAAACCCCTTGTTCATGGTTGGTCGAGTGGGGCTGGCTCACTCCTCCCCTCTATGACGAGGTGGCGACACGCCTTTCTTCCCCAACCCGGCCTCGTGGCCAATGGTGGTTGAAGAAAACCGCCCAAAATGCAGTTGGCCATCGAAATGAAATGAAAGGGGACCTATTCTTATTTCACTTGGTACAATGGAGTATTTAAGTTAATGGGAGACACAGCCTTACCCTAAGACACATAATAAGATATAAGCTATCAAACAGGGGCATTCTATGATTGGCTGACGTGTATGCTTATGGACTAATTACCGAGACGCCCTTTTTTCCTTCATACAACTCTGGAGGCAAGAGGGGCCATATCCAACCAATGGTACACAGCAGTTTACCACAATCCAATACACACAATAAAAAAAATGCCATCCTCATATCCGCAACACTGCACCCTCCTCCTCTTAGGCACGTCCCGGGCCTATAACTTTAATTCAGTGTGACACGTAGGTGTAGTTCCCTCTACTTTTAACCTGACCCTGAGTGCGACAGTTTTAAAACATAAATAAATCTGTCCCGCTGCTCCATTGCACCCTGCCTAACAGACTTACGCCCACAGTTAACCGAATTGCGGAATGGTCTTCAAACTATACATTGACGGTGGGGAGCATTATTTACACTTGACGCTACTTTTATTTACAAGACTAACCCAGGACCTGTAATTGGTCTTTCTGGGGAGGAGACAGTCTGCTCTGCATCAATGCACCATGAAAGCACCCAAAACGCTCCAATACACCCCCAAGCACCAATCGGTGCAGTCACCATTGTTCATCAGTGTTCATGAATGTTCAATAATAAAAATAAATCAACAACCCCTAACCCTGTAGGTGGTCTCTTGCTCTTCGGCTCCCTCTGCTGGCTATTATTATTTCTTCCAGTTGTCATTTTCTTTGCTTTTCTTACTGGCGGCCTATTTGAACTGAAAAATGCACCCAATGTGTCCTTTTTATTTTATTTTATTTATGGCCCACAGGGCCGACTAGTGTGCTTCACCTGTGGGGCATCGCTGCCCTGTGATCAAGGTCCGCCAGCAAGATTTCTGGCCCTCATGGCCGGTTCCAGCAGAGGGGCCATGCCCCAACCCATGGGGTCCATAAGTGGTGCTCGGCCACAGACATGTGGTCCATAATGTGGTGCATCGATGCAGACAGCTGGTTCTGGGAATTTCGGCGCACAATGGCCGACTCACGCACGCTCCCCTCGGCGCCCAATGGCGCACAGGTCATGTGGGAGACAAAAGGGGGAAGACAAATGAGCGAGGGGTAAGGTCACAAGGGTACACATCAATAAGGCAATGCAAGGCGAAATGCGTACGGAGAGCGAAATGAGAAAGCTCGTCCCTACCGTACGTCACCCCTCCCGTCACCTACATTACCCTTGCCCTTACCCCATATTTACAAAATCTACACATTTACAAATTCGTCGCTACTGTCACGTCTCCCCTTATTTCCCTTATACCAAATTCGTCTCCACAATCCCTCTACTTCAAAATTTGCCATCACCCAATTCGTCATCAATCCTCATAAGGAGGAAGAGATGGAACAACAAACACAATGTCACACCCACGTAATGATGCGTCTCACAATCCAAAACATTTGCACATAAAAAAAAAAATCAAAACATGGCATGGTGTGGAGGTACCTGTCACCTCAGGTTAGTGGATGTAGATGGTGCGAGGAGACTTCAATCCTAACTATCCTCTAAATGATTTTAACACACTTTACACTACCTTGGGTCTTTCCCTGCCAATCCATTGGCCAACTTACACTATGGGTTCTAAAAACCAATTCCCATTGACCAAACTGTGGTGCTTCTCAATTTGGGGTCTCACTCCCCCCGATTCATCTCCCGGTGCCCTTGCACAATTTCTGGGCTGTGACGTGTAGCTCTCCCAGCAGGTCTACCCACCTGCACACCTCCACCACTGCAGTTGCCACCCGAGCTTACCTAGCTCCTCACCCTAACCTAACTAACTGGGGAAGGCCCCTCCTGGCTCTGTCACCCCACTCGGTTCTGGCACTGGGCTACCCGGGTCCGTCCTCCGGATCCTCAGGCCCCATCCACAACAACTCTACCGGCTCCCAGAGCCCACCTGCGGCCTCACCTGGCCGACATCCTCACAGTGGTGGAGTGCCCAAACCAACTACACACACTAACAGGCTACACGCCCAGCCATTTCCACAACACTAATGCACCCATCCAATCACCATTCTCCCACCCGCACCACAGATGCCAATATCCAACCACAATTTACCTATACCCTCTACCTAACACTTACACTACCCGCCCCGGGTATCCGTGATGGGGGTCCACTCTTCCCCCATTCACACCTTCGTACCATCCACTCCACCTCAGTTTCCACCATACTCACTCCACGACCATCCATTCCAATACTCCATATACTCCACACTCCATGTATTCCACACACCTGTTGGTGCACACCTGTGCACTCTCACCTGGTGCCACCTGCACCCTCCTTCCTTCCTGGACCATTTGGTCAATACAACACACATCACCATCACCATCACTCAAACACTGCTCCATCCACCTGTCCAGTTGCACACCTGTTCAATCCTCACACACTGCTCAATACACTTGAATACACCTCCAACACTCACACGGCATCATCTGAACTACCTGTTGCCCTGCTAACTTAGTGCTCCCCGTCTTCCCTTTAAACTAAGCACATACCACGTCATTATCATCCACACTAAGCTACCTGCGTCCCCACTACAGGTATCAGTCACTAACTAATCTTAACGTTACCTAATGTCATCTTCGCTAGATCCCTACACACGATATATCCTAACCCTCCCGGGCTAGTTTTCACTGCCATCAACCCCATAAAACGAGTGCTCCTTTGCCCCCCCTGTGGTGTGAGGGATGACAGAGTTGCCATCCCACCACAGCGGGGAGGTCCCACTATAAATTTTGCTTGTCCAAATCCAACAAATCAAAAATTTGCCAATCATCTGCCAATCACTGTACCATTACCAATCATCACTCTGACAATCCTTTGCCAATCATCAAATTTTGTTTTTATAATTTCGGGTCCAAAATACTAACCTCATCACCCGTCTACTTACTAATGCCTCTCGGTGCGCCAATTCACTTCTAAAGCTCGGCTTCGTAAAGCCGAGCAATAAATGCGGGTTGTTTGGTGCTGGCGGCTGGATGCGTCCGACACGGTGAAGGGAAGGAGGTTTACCCGGGCCGAGATCCCACGCACCACCTCGGCACGGAGCCATCCCAGGGCCCGATCTCGACCTGCCGGAATGCCTTAACAAAAAGGGGTCGTCCATGACGACCCTTCCTATCGGGCTGCCCGCTCCGCCTAGTGCAGCACGGACGCGGCCGTTCCAAACGCGGACCAGCCTGGATCACGTACGGCGGTCCTTTCGAACCCGCTGTGGTTCGGATCCCCGCTGGTCCTCGCGGCACGCGAAGCTGTCCGACGCGCACCGAGGGCCCGATTCGGCTATAAGTCGCTCTAACCGCTAACCCGGTTACCGTCGATGCCTCACCTGCATGCTTACACGCATACGCTACCCCTTTCTTGCTCATACATCCAGCCGTCTCCCTGCTCTTGGTCATTGCACCTTCTCTTACACACCCAGGTACACTCATTACACTCACAGACTTGGTCACACACCTGACCACCTCACACCTTTGCACCCACTCGTTGTTCGCACACCTCACCAACACACCTCTTCGCGCCCCCTTCTCGGTCACCTCCTCCGTGACAATCACAGGTGTGCTCTCACTCGCACTCCCAACCACGTGCCTCACGACAAACTCAAGTGTGCATTCCCACACACGCTCTACCATTCCAGGTGTGCATCCTTCCATGCCAGGTGTACATCCTCTCTCACCTGTCACAACCAACTCACGCTCTGTGTCACTCTTACTACTCTCACCACCACTCTTGACAGCGCACTCACCCTTACTCTCGACAGCGCACTCTTTCCTCATGCACCTGTCCGTTACACACCTTTCTCGCGCATCCTCTTGCGCACACTCTCCCGTTACTTCCGCCGTAACACTCACCACAGGCGTACACTTTCTCGTTACATCCTCTGTAACACTCACCACAGGTGTGCATTCTCCCTTACTTTTGACAGCGCACTCTTTCCTCATGCACCCGTCCGTTACACACCTTTCTCGCGCATCCTCTTGCGCACACTCTCTCGTTACTTCCTCCGTAACACTCACCACAGGCATACACTTCCTCGTTACATCCTCTGTAACACTCACCACAGGTGTGCAATGTGCATTCTCCCTTACTTTTGACAGCGCACTCTTTCCTCATGCACCCGTCCGTTACACACCTTTCTCGCGCATCCTCTTGCGCACACTCTCTCGTTACTTCCTCCGTAACACTCACCACACCGCGCTTCCATGTGCTCCCTCGCACACGCGCTACGACCGACTCACTCTCGACAGCACACTCACTCCTTGGCGCGCACTTTTTCCTCACACACCCCAGAGTCGGACATTCTCGCACACTTCTTTTTTCGCACACCAGACCTGTCGCACACTTCACCAACGGCCTCTCACGAACACCCGGGTCCACATCAACCCCCAAGCCGACTGAAGCTCCCCTCACATCATGTACATTTTCTCGTATATCGCCACTCACCTTGGCACCTCGTCTCCGCACCTCCTTCGCCACCTGCAAACTCTTTATTTGGTTAGTGAGCACAACATTATGAGTTGAGCACCGACCTTGTACATATTCCATCACCTCCTCCTGTATTTCTTTCTTAGTTTCTGTCCGTCTCTTCTTAATTTCACTCACCTCTTCTTCCACTTCCTCTAATTTTTGCTTCACCTCTTTTATTTCCCGGTGCGTCTCCTCAAGTTCGTCCTCTAAGGCTATTTTGACCGTCTCTATGTGCGTCCTCACCTGCCGGTCCTTCGTCTCCATTATCTCTGTCACCTCGTCCAACCTCGTTGTCAGTCCCTCACGTACTATCTGACATTGCCTCTGTGTCGCTATCAAGTCATTTTTGATTTCTTTTTGTGTCGCCTTTAACCCTCCTAGTACCGCAGTGTTCCTTTGAACCTGCTCCGTTAGTTCTTTTTGTCCCTCCGTCAGCTGTTCCACCTCCTCCGTCAGATCTTCTATTCCCCCTTGTAACCTAGCCGTTCCATTTCTCACCTCTTTCTCTATACGCTTTTCGTCTCGCTTTACCTCCTCGCGTACCCCCGAGACCTCCTCACTTACACCTCGTCGTATCTCCTCTTTCACCTCCTCCATCTGGTTCCCCATCTGTTCGATTTCCCGGGCGGATTGCTCCCCTATTTCCCGCAATTTGTCTTCCATCCTATTTTCTAACCCCATTAACCCATTTTTCACCCCCTCTAACTGATTGTCCTGGGCAGCCATTCTATTTTCCACCCCCGTTAACCCATTCTTTACCTCTTTTATCCCGTTGTCTAACCCCTCAAATTTAGCTTCTAGCCGTTCCCCCATTTCTCCCATTTTGCCCCCCATTTCGCCCATTTTGCCCCCCATTTCGTCCCTCATTGCCCCCATTTGCTCACTCTGAGCCCTCGCTTCGTTCGTTATTTGCTCACCCATTTTGGCTTCCAATCTGTCCATAAGGGCCCCCATTTGTAACATCAAAAGGTCCGAATCCCCCAGCGGCGCTGCTACGGTCACGGGCACGGCTAGATTTGGTGCCGCTGTAACCGCTTGCGCAAAGGCGCCATTTTGCGCGCCTGAAACCTCGTGCGCGAGAGCGCCATTTTGTGCACCTGATACCCCCTCAACCACATCCTCCATATACATTTCCCCGAGGTCCTCGGTCGATTCCACCCCGTCTATCTCTCCCACCGGCATCCCGTCGCCTTAACCAGCCATGGCGCGATTTCAAAATTCGCGTTTTGCTTTAAAACACAAATTTTCAGCAGCTCGTAATTTTGAGCGCGTTAAGCGCGCTTCGGGCCTCGTATCTCACTCCCCGGCACCAATTTGTTACTGTAATAACACAATTGGTGTCCAAAATTTGGGCTAAATAAATTTAGTCCCAGGTTCGAATCCCAACTCCTGACTACCAATTTGTTACGGACCGCGGATTAGATGTTATTTTGACCGAGCGGTGGTGTAACCGCGGCCGAACAGTTATTCCCCTAACTAAAACCCGATTTACCCCAAACTTTGGCCGTATCGCGCCACAGCTGCTCAATCTGGAAAACTCTAAAGCGACCGAATGCAAAGAGGAAGAAGACGTACAGAAGAGTAACTGGGTTTATTATTATTCACACATATAAGCAAAAAGAAAGCAGTCACGTTTATTTACAGGGACATGAGACGCAGGTGACACAGTGAAATCTTTAGCTTATCTAACAGGCTTACTTACTACCCAGGACAGAACAAACAAAGACACTGACTCACGCGGGGAATTGCAGAGTGGATTGCTGGAAGGAGGTGTGTGGCTGGAGGGGGGGAGGACGGCATGGAGCTGGCTGGAGCTTGATCCCGCACGGGACGTTGGGCTGGACCTCGACGGCCGCTGATGCCACCGAGCCTGTCGTGTGCGCGGAGTCACGGGTCGGAGCTGCTTGTCTCAGTAAAAGCGCATCTGCTCTGGCGACCCAGCTCTTTCTTTGGACTCAGTAAAAGCGCAACTCTCTGACGACCCAGCTCTTGTCTCCTCCCTCCTTGTCTCAACTCCTGGACTTATCTCTCGTCTCCTCCCTTGGACTCAACTCCTTGGGGAACGCCCCGCTGGCGGGTTATATAGGCCCCGCCCCTCAACCTTTGCGAACCTCCCCGATCGCTCTTCCTCCGCCCTCTCTAGCCAAACCCCTTGTTCATGGTTGGTCGAGTGGGGCTGGCTCACTCCTCCCCTCTATGACGAGGTGGAGACACGCCTTTCTTCCCCAACCCGGCCTCGTGGCCAATGGTGGTTGAAGAAAACCGCCCAAAATGCAGTTGGCCATCGAAATGAAATGAAAGGGGACCTATTCTTATTTCACTTGGTACAATGGAGTATTTAAGTTAATGGGAGACACAGCCTTACCCTAAGACACATAATAAGATATAAGCTATCGAACAGGGGCATTCTATGATTGGCTGACGTGTATGCTTATGGACTAATTACCGAGACGCCATTTTTTCCTTTATACAACTCTGGAGGCAAGAGGGGCCATATCCAACCAATGGTACACAGCAGTTTACCACAATCCAATAAACACAATAAAAAAAATGCCATCCTCATATCCGCAACAGTATTGACATGGGCATTGAGGAAGTTAGGAGTGGAGGAATGGTTGATCAGAGTAGTGATGGCAATGTACGAAAGAGCGTGCACAGCTGTAAGGATGAAGGACGGGAACAGTGGTGAGTTTGAGGTGAAGGTGGGAGTGCATCAGGGGTCGGTACTAAGTCCACTACTATTTGTAGCTGTGATGGAGGTGCTGGCTCAGAACGTAAAGGAGGGTTTACCGTGGGAGTTGTTGTATGCAGATGATCTGGTGTTGATTGCGGAAAGTATGGATGGACTGAAGGAAAAGATGAACACGTGGAAGGAATGTATGGAGACAAAAGGTCTGAAGGTGAATATCGGAAAGACGAAGGTGATGGCAAGTGGTAAAGCATGTGGTGAGGTGGAAAGAACTGGGAAGTGGCCCTGTGCTGTGTGTAGGAAGGGTGTCGGAGTGAACTCCATTCAGTGTACAATGTGCGCTGAGTGGGTTCATCAAAAATGTAGTGGTCTGAGAGGGTCATTAACCAGTGTGGCAGCTACATTCAAATGTAAGGTGTGCACAGAGGGAGCTGCAGATGGAGGAAATGTTGAGTTGGATCTTGGAGACGGCGTGAAGCTGGAAGGTGTGAAAACATTTTGCTATCTCGGAGACATGCTGAATGGAGAAGGTGGATCAGACTCGGCAACGGTTGCTCGAGTGAGATGTGCATGGAAGAAGTTTCGGGAATTGAGTGGCGTGCTGATGATGAGGGGAGTGTCGTTGAAGCTGAAGGGAAAGGTGTATGCTGCATGTGTGAGAAGTGTTATGATTTATGGGAGCGAGACATGGGTAATGAACGTAGAGCAGCAACGAAGGTTGGAAAGGGTGGAAATGCGAATGGTTCGACGGATGTGCGGAGTATCGTTGAGAGAGAGGAAGACAAATGATGAATTGTGAAAGATGATGGGAATAGAGCCTGTGATTGATGCTGTGAAGAGGAACAGGTTGAGATGGTTTGGTCATGTGTTGAGGAAGGATGAAAGTGACTGGTTGAGAAGAGTGATGGAAATGAATGTAGAAGGAAGTAGAAGACGGGGAAGACCAAGAAAGACTTGGCTAAAGATGGTGGAAGAAGAAATGCGGGCAAGGGGGTTAACAAGGAGAGATGCAGAAAATAGGGCAAAATGGAGAAGATTGTCATGGGGACCGCAAGGCTAACCCCCGCTCTAGCAGGGAAAATGGCCTTTAAAATGCATGTTGTTGTTGTGTTGTATGTGAAGTAGTTCCTTTGTTACATTTATCTCCAACGTTGACTTCAGTATAAACAGAAAAATAATTATACATCACCACACACCAATATCGTATGTTTTACTCATTTTCCCACATTGTAACTGAGATGTTATAATACGATCTCTTGTCTTCTCTTTCAGGATTTTTTGAAGAAGGCAAGATCTGTGAGATATTCAAGATTCGTAAGTTTGTGTTTGTATGGAGATAGTGGTATTAACTGTAGAACGAGCAACACAGTTTAACTTACCCCTGAACTCTCCTGGTAGAACCTTTATCTGTGATACATTGTTGGCTCTTGGCCCCTGAGGCTGTGCGTCTCTGTGTGTGAGTTACAATCTTGTGTTTTTAACTCAACTGGGCTATGTCCAGCTGGGTTTTTGTCGACACCCAGTGTTGTCGTCCGTCGTCTGTCTGTCTGTCTGTCATCTGGAAACAATTCGACGTCTTCGCTCTAAAAGTCACAAATATCGATTGAATTTGATGAAACTTGTTATGCGGCATCTTTGAGACATAAACGAGTTTGGGATTGCATTTGGGCGTTGTACGCCCAAAAATGGGCGCGGCAGTGCGGCCATATTGAAAAATCAATTTTTGTCATATATTTTTAGCACATATAAACGATATAGTTTGTGGTTCTATTGTGCATATTCTCACCATATTTATATAGACCATTTGAGTTCAGGTTCCCTGGAACCTCTCTAGTTTTGGGATGGGGTGACTTAACCTTAATCCAGCTTAAAGAAGCAATTTGTATAATTTTCTCTTTCCCTTTTCTCCTTCTTTCTTATAATTTTTTTTTTTTGCAGGTCTGGCATGAAGCTTCGATAATAAAGACGCTAAATCACCCAAACATTAGTAAGTATGGATTTCACTCAAACTTCAAATGAAGTATGATTGAAATAGAATATACTAATATAATAATAACTAGTGGGGTCACCCATGGGAATCCCACGGGCATGGACGTGTGTGACATTTCGACATCTTCATTTCGTTTCTGCACATTCAGTTTTACAAAATGGTTACTGGTAATTTATCAGATGCATAAATGATGTAATCGACACAATATAACTCTCGCCCCTTCCCCTTCAGTCTCCTCTCCCCCTTCCAGTCTCCTATCCCCCCCCCCCCAGTCTCCTCCGCCCCCAGTCTCCTGTACCCCCCCCCCCCAGTCCCCTCTCCCCCCTCACTCCGGCAGTTGTTCCAATCGAGCAGGTACGGCAAAACTTAGAGGTAATTTAACTTTTCTCTTGCAGCAACACAGTGTGGTGACGTCACCGAACTCGCACCACAATGATGATCTTCAACAATATTATCCGATACTTCATCCGGATTCATTACAGCTGCTCTTGTATATGTCTGCTGAGCACACATTACCTTCCAATGTCTTTGTTGCTCAGCATCCTGTGCAAGTCTGTTAACGTTCATTGGCGTTCTCATTCTGTTCCCTCATTATTTTATTCATTTTGGAGATGCCATTCACAAAGGCGAGTGGCGACACATAAACGATGCTCCGCCCCTCTCCCCACATGTAGAGTACCTAATTGGAACTTTCTATTGTGACTACGTCGAAAGAATGAAACATTTCGACTCTATGAAGAATACAGCTCAAATGGAAAAGTCCCTGAGAAAAAAGTCTTATGGGCGCTGTATAAGAACAATACCTTGCACCTTTTTGTCCCGGGAAATCCAAAGTTACTCTTTTCGTTACAGCGTACAAAATTACATTTTTTTTCAAATAAACTTTTTCAAATAAACAAGATTTCAAATAAACTTTTAAAAAGTGTACGTGCACATAGCTTATGAAATAAGAACGAAAAAATATCTCTCAGCAATTTCTCGTGTTTATTTATTTATTTTACATATGTGAATTACATGTCCATGCACACGTGAAATGGAGTTTGTTTATTAATTCTTGATGTGAACACGATTCAGCCTTGAAAACTTGCGTGAAAAAAAAAAAGATCGATGGAATGAATGGGGTGTTTAAACAGGATTACCTTTACATCCGTATAATAATGATGAATGAAATTTGAATGAATAAATATCTGTTGGCAATTTCCCGTCTGTGGCGATATGTGAACGAAGCTTTGCCCCTCTCTGTTGACTTTTTTGTGACGACTGTCATCAAATGGAAAAGTCCACCGCAATTGGCTGTTATTTTAGGCGGTGTACGATCTACCGTGCCGCGAATTGATATACCGTGCTGCGTGTCTCAGCTATTTCCCATGTGTGCGTGAATTTTCTCAATTATTGCTGAAACCGAGTCTAAAACCATCGATAAAAATGAAATCAGATGGTGAGTTAGAGTGGAGATAAAGGCGTGAGAGAGTCTCAATGGCCTTTATGTTACAGGCTTTTGAAAATGCATTTTGTTCTGTAAACAGAAACTTTCATCGAATTTTATTCCCGGTTTTTTTCAACCGAGTCTAAAACCATGTTAGCGACTGTGAAAAATGAAATGAGATATCGAATTAGAGTTGAAATAAAATTGTGACAGAGAGCAAGACACTGCTGGCCTCACAAAAGAGGCCTCAAAGTTATGCGAGTCAACAAAATGGTGGATATTTGTTTTTGAAGCTCCTTCCAGAATGGGGAGAGCTACTCCCTCAACGGAGGAGGCCACGCCCCCGGACAGACTCGTCACAGACAGAATCACCTACGGAGAATATATATAGATAATAATATGAATGCTTAGAATGAAATACACCTCTTTATATCAACTTAATTTACTTCAAGAAGGAATTTGATCATGTTGATAGAGCAAGCCTGTGGAAGATACTGAGATCTTATGGAATTCCACAGACTACGATCACTCGAAGAAGCAAATTCTATGAACACTTTGAATGTATTGTTGTCATGAAGACCTCCTTGTCAGCGTGGTTCCCGGGAGAGTCTGGAGTTTGCCATGGTTGTATTATATCACCTATCCTCTTTCTGATTACTTTCTACTGGATCACGAGGAACACCACATCAGATAGA
This sequence comes from Myxine glutinosa, assembly GCF_964187855.1. Classification (NCBI taxonomy): domain Eukaryota; kingdom Metazoa; phylum Chordata; class Myxini; order Myxiniformes; family Myxinidae; genus Myxine; species Myxine glutinosa. The sequence goes on from NC_136263.1 coordinate 74,878,822, forward strand.
CCTTTTCAGATAGACCATCAGACATCAGATAGACCATCAGATAGACCATCAGATAGTTATCAAGTATCACCGATGGTACAAGAGGATGTGACGGCTCTCGTACAAGGCATTCATTGAACACTTTACACCCAACTTGAAGATGTGGACTTTGCTGACGATTTCGCTGTTTTGTCATCAAGGAACACAGCTTTTCAAGGAAAAACTGAAAGGCTAGCTAGCTTTGCCAAGAGAACAGGTCTTAATATCAACACCACCAAGACCAAGGAGATGAACATAAACACAGTACTGTTACGGATTCGTCACTTCCGTCTTTGTGGGTCCACTGCTTTGAGGTGTCGAGCAGACGTTGGTGAACGTTGGTCACGAGTGAAAATTGGTTTTCCCGGGAAAGGGCTTCCTGTGGCGGTGTCGCTGTGGCAGATAAACCTGTGTGACGGGTTTTGATGTTGGTTCAGAAAGTGAATCATTGTTGGAGAGCAGGTACGCCTCCATTATGGGCCCATCCGCCATTTCACCTTGCGCCACCCATTTCACCTCACGCCAGCCGTTAGCCTGGTTCGCGTGTGTGTCGTGGATTTCGCCTGGGAATTCGCGGTTCTCCGCTTGGGAGCCGCTGCTCGTTCATATCAGCGTCGTTGTCGGGTGAACTGAAGGTGTGAATTCCCAGTCGCCTTTTGGGTGAACTTTTGCCTGACCGACGTCGGCCTGACACCTCACCCAGTGGCTCTTCGGCAGCGTCGACTGTCAGCCGCCCTGGATTCAGGTCTCAGTACGACCTGTTTTCTTGTGATCACCGGAGCGTGGATCGACTTTGGGCCTGGTGCCGTGACAGTGACTTTGGGGGTGTTACATTTCGCTCACGTGGAGTACCGTGAGTTATTGAGTTAAGAAACTGGTGGTACCATCAGAGGAATTATATGGTGTTTGTTGTGCAATTGAGATTTTATTGTACTTGTGCAAGTTGTTATTATTGTGTGATATTAATACAATACTTGGCTTTTGGTATCAACTGATTGGTGTGGTTTCACCATTGGTCATTGGCACACATAATAGCACATCTTTCTGCCGTGACTCCTTTCGGGGCTTGGAGGTACACCGTGACCGGGGTTTGGGGAGGAGCACGTAACAGAAATTGGCGGCGCGGCCGGGATTGAATACCCCAACATTCCCAAAATTCCCAAATTTAGAATTTTCAAACATTCCAGGAAAATTTGGAATTTTTTGTGTGAAGGTTAACAGGTGCTAACTAATAGTCACCATGGTGTTTGACGTAGAAAAGTTTGCGACGTCCCCCAACGAGGCACAGTTCCAGGCGTTAAAAAGATCGGAACTCATGATATTGGCCAAATATTGTAACTTGGAGGTCCGAGTTAGTATGAAGAAAGCCGAGATTCAGACATTGTTGGTAGAATCTCTAGTGGGACAAGGAACATGGGAAGAGGTAGCCTTGGATTGGTTACCAAAGGAAATGTGGAGCTCAGGAAAATGGAGATGCAACTGCAGAGCCAGGAAAGGTTAAAAGAGTTGGAATGGAAAGCAGAAAAGGAAAGAGCTGAGGAAAGAGCAGAGGAAAGGAGAGCCGAAATGGAGCTAAAGGAACGGGACATGGAGTATCAGAGGGAACTTAAACTCAAGGAGCTTGAATTACTCGGGGAACGGAGAGAAGTAGTATCCATGCCGGCTAGTTCGACAACCAGTCAGAACTCTTGGGATGTTGGTAGGCATGTGAGGCTTGTTCCACCCTTCAATGAAAAGGAGGTAGCCAAGTTCTTTTTACACTTTGAGAAGGTGGCTCAAATGCTAAAATGGCCTGTGGGGTCCTGGACTATGTTAGTACAAAGTGGTCTGTTGCGTAAAGCTCAAGATATCTATTTCGGTTTTACCGATTGACCAATGTGTAGATTATGAGGTAGTGAAGAAAGCCATTCTCAAAGCCTATGAATTGGTCCCTGAAGCTTACTGACAAAAATTCAGGAATGCCAGGAAGAGGGAGGGTGAGACCCATGTGGAGTTTGCCAGAATGAAGGAAACTATGTTTGATAGGTGGTGTGACTCGAAGGAGATTGGGAAAGACTTCAACCTTTTACGACAATTGATCTTGGTGGAGGAATTCAAACAGTGTGTCCACGTGGACATTAAAGTGCATCTGGATGAAAAAAGGTACCTGAGTTGTATGATGCAGCAACAGTGGCAGGCAGCTGACTATGCCTTGACACACCGGATGGGGTTCCACAAACCCAACTTCCCGCCTAGAGTTAGCCAGGGGAGTTACGGTAAATCAGGATCGGAAAACAAATTTTCATGGAGGCGGCGTAGAGAGGACTATGGGGACAAATCTGATACCGCAACTTTTAGGGATCAGAAGACTGCAGTTGCAAGGCAGACCTATCTTCCGGGGGGCCTGAGGCAGACCACAAGTTTTTCCTCCGGGCCTACTTGCACTTTTTGTAAGAAACCTGGGCATTTGATGTCCCAATGTTATGCCCTGAAAAGGAAAAATCAGGAGCGGTGTTGGACTAGTGCAACTCCGAATGCGTTGGCCAATGCGAGAAATCATCCTTGGAGGACAGTGCCTTGTGAAGGTTCCCGTGCCAAAGTTACGGCATCACAGAATGACCTTGTCCAAGAGGGTTACAAACCTTATATTTCCGAGGGGTTTGTGTCACTGGATGGGGACTTAACGAACCAGAGACCTGATAGGGTATTGAGGGACACAGGAGCACATCAATCTTTGATGCTTGAGGGCATTTTGCCATTGTCGGAGAAGACGGCAATGGAGGTTAGTGTTCTCTTACAGGGGGTTGGTGGCTATGTTAAAGCTCCTCTTCACGTCATCCATTTAAAGTCTGAGTTGGTGTCAGGACCGGTCACTGTGGGGTTTCAAGCCACTCTTCCTGCAGAGGGAATTTCTCATTATCGGGAATGATTTGGCCGGCGGTCGAGTTCTGGTAATCCGATGTTTGTTGAAAAGCCCGGTATGGAAAATAACACAACACAGTTAAAGCAGGAGATTCTGGGTATCTTTCCATCCTGTGTGGTGACTCGTGCTATGGGTAGGAAGTGCTCTGAAGAGAAGGAGAAGGAAGGTGATGTGGATTTGGGTTCCTTAGAGATATTGGAGGAAAAGTCTGGAAGAGATAACAGGAAAGGGAGTGGCATCAAGGAACCTAAGGAAAAGGTGGCATCTGGACCAAAAGAGAAAATGAAGTGTCCGTCGGAGACATCTGGGAACGAGGCTGAACAAACGGTTCTTGTCTGAAAGAGACTTGTTGAAGAACAACACAGAGATTCGGAGCTCCGGAGTTTGATTGGTAAAGCCATTACGGAGGAAGAGGCTATGAAGATACCTGTTGGTTACTTCATGAAAGGGTAAATACTCATGAGAAAATGGAGACAGGAGGCCGGAGACCGGAGGTGCCAGCAAATGATGAGTGGAAAGTTCATTACCAAATTGTGGTGCCACCGCCGTACCGGAAAGAGATATTGAGTTTGGCACATGAGACACCTTTGGCCGGACACCTTGAAGTGAACAAGACATGTGACAGAATTTTGGTACATTTTTTCTGGCCAGGATTGCGACGTGATGTGGCGGAGTTCTGTAAATCTTGCCATTCTTGCCAGCTGGTGAGAAAACCTAATCAGAAAGTCCCCTCTGCACCATTAAAACCAATTCCAGCTTTTGAAGAGCCATTCAGCCGTGTCATTATTGACTGTGTAGGCCCTTTACCTAAAACTAAGGCTGGACATCAGTATTTGCTGACCATCATGTGCGCTTCCATGAGGTTCCCAGAAGCAGTGCCTCTTCGAAAAATTACTGCGGCAGTTATTGCGAAGGCCTTGATTAAGTTTTCACTTTGGTTGGCCTACCTAAGGTCATCCAGTCTGATCAGGGTTCCAATTTCATGTCAACGCTTTTTCAGCAAGTGGTACACCTGTTGGGAGTGGAGCAAGTAAGATCAAGTACCTACCATCACGAGAGCCAAGGGGGCATTGGAAAGGCTTCACCAGACATTGAAGAATATGATCAGAACGTACTGTTTTGAATGTGACAAGGATTGGGATGAGGGAATACCCTTGTTGTTGTTTACTACGAGGGAATCCTTTCAGGAGTCATTGGGATTCCGTCCTTTTGTACTTGTGTTTGGACACGCAGTTCGAGGACCATTGAAATTGATGAAAGAACAGTGGCTACAGGAGGGGCGCAGTCAACAGTGGTAGAGTATGTGTCATCGGTTAGGCACAGATTGGCAAAGGCTTGTGAAGTTGCGAGAGGAAACTCGAAAGTGACACAGGATAAAATGAAAGTGAGACATGACAAGAAATCTCAGATAACAAATTTCAGTCCTGAGGACCGGGTGTTAGTGTTGCTTCCTGTTCCAGGTCAGCCACTACAGGCTAGGTATTTTGGTCCCTATACAATCGAAAGGTGACATACGTGGTGACCACTCCCGAACGATGGAAAAAGCAGCAGCTGTGTCATGTCAACCGACTGAATAAATATTATGAGAGGATGCCTGTGAAAAAAATGGTTCCTGTCTCACCTGTCGTGCCTGTAGTCGGGGTGCAAGAGAATCCAGAGTTAAAAGTCTTCACCGATCACAACCCCTTAACCGTCATTCAAAAAATGAAAAATAAAAATCAGAGGTTGATGAGATGGAGTTTGTCTTTGCAGGAGTTCAACTTGGAAATTGAGCATGTAAAGGGCAGGGACAATGTCGTTCCTGATGCTTTATCCAGAGTGAATTAACTTTGAAAATTCCTGTAGGTTGTTTGGAAGTTTTGTTGCTTTCTTCTGGGGTATATTAACTATTGCTGCTCACGTGAGTTGATCATTTGGGTGTGAGTTTTACTTTTGTTTGTTAAAGAGGGTTTTTGCATGAAAATAAATTTTTCACGATGTTCAAACTTTCTTTCTGTAGGGTGGGGAGTGTTACGGATTCGTCACTTCCTTCTTTGTGGTTTTCCCCCACTGGAAGCATTTTTAGTTTCATATACTATGATTGTTATAGTTTGAGTGAAATGGAGATAACTGTCTTCAAAAGTAAAAATTAGTGTTTCAAAAGAAAAACGAAATGGATCGGGAGAAACTGGAAGAAGAAGATGAGGAGGCTGAAGCGGATCAAGTGAGATCGGGAAGAGAAAGGCCGTTCTGCTTTGAGGTGTCGAGCGGACGTTGGTGAACGTTGGTCACGAGCGAAAATTGGTTTTCCCGGGAAAGGGATTCCTGTGACAGTGTCGCTGTGGCAGATAAACCTGCGTGATGGGTTTTGATGTTGGTTCCGAAAGTGATTCATTCTTGGAGAGCGGGTACGCCTCCATTACGGGCCCGTCTGCCATTTCATCTCACACCAGCCTTTTCATCTCGCGCCAGCCTTTAGCCTGATTCGCGTCTGTGTCGTGGATTTCGCCTGGGAAAAGTTCTCCGCTTGGGAGCCGCTGCTCGTTCATATCAGCGTCGTTGTCTGGTGAACTGAAGGTGTGAATTCCCAGTCGCCTTTTGGGTGAACTTTTGCCTGACCGACGTTGGCCTGACACCTCACCAAGCGGCTCTTTGGCAGCGTCGACTGTCAGCCGTCCTGGGTTCAGGTCTCAGTACGACCTGTTTTCTTGTGATCACTGGAGCGTGGATCGACTTTGGGCCTGGTGCCATGACAGTGACTTTGGGGGTGTTACGTTTTGCTCACGTGGAGTACCGTGAGTTATTGAGTTATTGAGTTAAGAAACTGGTGGTACCATCATAGGAATTATATGGTGTTTGTTGTGCAATTGAGATTTTATTGTACTTGTGCAAGTTGTTATTATTGTGTGATATTAATACAATACTTGGTTTTTGGTATCAACTGATTGGTGTGGTTTCACCATTGGTCATTGGCACACATAATAGCACATCTTTCTGCCGTGACTCCTTTCGGGGCTCGGAGGTACACCGTGACCGGGGTTTGGGGAGGAGCACGTAACAGTACCTCGTGCATCCATTACTGTAGATGAGTTTGAGAAGCCCTTGGGACTGTAGATGAGTTTGCATACCGAGGCAGAGACTGTAGATGGGTTTACATACCATACCAGGGCAGAGACTGTAGATTAGTTTACATACCCAGGTAGAGACTGGAGATGAGTTTGCATACCGAGGCAGTCTAATCAGCAAAGACAATGCAGCCAAAAAAGATATCAAGGCAAGACTCTGCAAAGCTTGTAATGCATTCGTTCAATTCCATTCTATCTGGAAGTCAAAGCAGTACAGCCTGAAGACGTGTATGGAGATGTGTATGTGTATGGAGAAGCACCCTTCTTTGGTGAGTTTAGTAAAATGTGAAAAATGTTTGGTATGGTCATCTGAGGTTAGATGCAAATTTAAGGGTGAATTTTGAAATGTCATGGTGGATACTGACAGCGGTGTCACCATTATTGATCCAGGGGTGTTAGACCAAAGTGTTGGAGGCTGTGATAAAATTGATAGATTAGCAAGACACAGCCTTCAACTGGCTGTGGGGGCGACTGTGCCGATACTTGGGACGTGGGGTTATGGGGATGGAGTTGTGTAGTTGAGGGTCAACGTGGTCCTATGGGTGTCCGAGGTGTGTGGACCATGTCTTCTGGGTGGGTCTCCTGGTGGAGCATAGCTGTCGACTGGACCTTGGTGTGGTCAAGTGTGGGTGGGCACAGGGGGCTGCAGTTCTGTGAACTGGGGGATGAGGGCGGTGTAGGTGACGTGAGGGGAATGCCACGCACTGCGACTGTCTCCCCCATGGCCGAGGTTGTGTGAGTGAGTGTTGTTGGCAGCAGGTGCTCACCACATTGGCCAGCTGGGGCTAGTGCAGCTGTGTTCCTCACAGGGGGGCCGAAGGATGGATGGTTGGTCGCACCCTTATGGAAACTCATGGGCCATGTTGGCGTTTGGACTGCTCACCTTGTCCCGGTGACCCTTGCATGGTAGAGGTGCGGAGCTGTCGTAGCCACATGTAGTAGTTTAGAACAGTTCACCGTTGGATGCGGATCCACATACCTGCCAGTATAGTGGGGACAAAAGTAAAATTTGGTGAAAATTTGGTAGGCCCAATGGGATACATTTTGGGATTTTGAGGGTGGATGGCACTTTGGACCTGACCAACCGGAATACCTGCACATCAAGGTAGAGGTCAGGCCTTGATGTTTACCGTCCAAGGCTCCAGGATTTGGAGTGATGGCATGGCCGGTGAGGGGGATGGAATGGGTGCCACACAGTGTCTTGTGGGTGGCGTGTGTTTTTGTGTAGATGTGATATGTTTTTATGTGGTCGTGAGGTTGGAGATTATGGATGAGTGATGAGTGACTATTGGGTTTTTTTTGTGAAAATGTGATTTAAATGTGAATGGGATTTCACATGAAGCAGGCCATGGCAACTCTTGTAACACTTTTTGAACCATCTCTGGAAATGTGTTGAGAATTGAATGGCAGCGGGGGAGGAAATGTGTTTTGGGGATTTTGTGGGTGGGGAAGGTGTGTGTGTCCGCAGGTACAGATCAAGCTCTGGGGAGCGAAGCCTGCGGCCCCCCTCTGTGGCAATTACCCCTGGCAGCCAGTGGTATCTGGAAATTTGGAGCTCGTCGGTAGAGGGTCTGTTTGGGTGCCCTGAGGTGGCAGACTCCTGGCGACCCGTGTAGCTGCGCTGAAGCAGGAGGGCACAGAGCCTGGTGTGTGGAGAACCCACCGGTGGGGTAACGGCGGAAAGGGCTGTTTGACTGTCACGGGCCAAGAGGTGTGGGGGGGGGGGGGGGGGCAATGAATTTGTAAGTCAAGTGACTTGTTTTTGGGACTGCGGGCACCACAGCCTGAAGCGCCCCCACCCTCTTGATTGTGCGGTACCTCTCCGCTGCCTCGTAGAAATGAATGCACAAATGAATATGACATCGATGCCATGGTCCTGCAGGGGGGTGGAATAAGTGCTTGGTAATGATTTAGTCTCGTAATGATTTTTGGAATGTGTGTGAGTGGTTAAGGGTTTGTGTTGCATGAATGTGGGCGAAATCCACCGAGCTAAGTCACTCACATGTAACACCAGGACAGGGCCCGTGGAAATTTAGGGGTGCATTGGGATGGACCCACAAGTAAGGTTGCGTCTTGTGGCATCCACCGGGGGACGTGGTCTGTAGGAAGGGGTTTGTACAAATGTTATTCGAGTTTTTGAAAGTTTGAGTTTTTGCAAGTTAAGGTTAAGTTTGTGGTAAAGTTAGGTTTTTACGTGTTTTTGTTGGTTTCCTCCCACCACAGGAGTGACCAATGAAAATCATTGTAAATATTTGACTGCATGATTGTTAAGGGGATTAGCATGTTAAGGAGAACAGATAGGTAGCTCCGGCTCACTTCCCACAGCCCTCCTGATTTATTTCATAGGCTAATTAAGTGTGAGACAGGAAGTGTTAAGACTGGAATGGTAGCACCTGCAGTGAACCTTGCAGGGGCTGCAGTTCCAGGGAGGGCTGTGTTATGAATTAGGGGTAGAGGAATATCTAGATCCAGGTACATCTGCATAGGTAGGTGCTCGACTGTCGTGATAGGGACTCTACCTGTAATAAGTTCTGTGTAGCCCGAATGTCGGGTTAAGCTTTTATCTTTGTCCCTGTTACGAGGGGGCAGGGCATGCTATAATTAGCACAGGGATTATGGGTAAAATTCCATTGTGTGTCCTTCCCTCTGTGAGCATCCCAGTGTCCCTTATGGCAACGCACTCATATACATTAGATAGATCCATTAGTGCACACATTAATTAATTCCCCTCTGCCACAATAAGACTCACAGGAAGAACAGGCAGGGAGCCAGATCGGGGCACCGCCGATGGGGCCGCAGCCAGCCACATCACCAGCTGGCATAGCAACACACATTGTGCAAGGCAGGCTGAGGCCACGCCCACTTCACACATGATTGGTCAAAAAGGGTTGATGGGAAGATCACACCAGGGGGTATGAAGCTGGCCACTGATTGGTGGAAGGGAGGAAGGTGGAAGGAAGCGGCAGACTGATTGGCCACCGACGGATGGCATGGCATGACATGACATGGGGGGCGGGAAGCGCTCAGCCAATGAGAAGACACCAACGCGATGAGAAGATTTGGGAAGGTGAGAAGCGAGGCACTGGTTGGAGAAAAAGTGCCAGTGACGTCAGAAGAGGGCGAGTAGAACTCTCGCTCGCCGGCATTTTGTGTCTTCTTCTTCTCTTGGCCCTCTCGTTCCTGGTTCCTTCCTGCCCGAAGCTCTTCCCTTTGCCCTCTTGCGTTGGACTGTTCCTTTGCGCTTACCCTTCTCGTTTTGGCTTCCTCCCCGTTTGGACCTCCCTTCTGCCCTTGCTTCTCGTTCCCATTTGGACTTTCGCGTGGTGGACGTTGGAGAGACGGTGGGGCGCCGACGATCATCCTCTCTTGGTGCGAGCGTACGAGCGAGGCTTGGTGCTGCGAGCAAATGGGAACCTCGCGTGCGACCGACGAGAGGGCGAGCGAGGTGTGCCGCTGAGCAGAAGAGACCGGGGAGCAGGTGGCTCAGGGCCGAGCAATGAGTGAACGAGGCGGACGGAGGCCTGCTTCGCACCAACATCGGAGCCGGATGGAGCCTGACCGACATCACACATCCAGACAGATAAGACGCACCACAGAACACAACACGACGATTCTTTTATTTAATTCTTTCCCCAGTGCTGTTGTTGAAGTGAGGTGTGCGGGATCCCAATTTAGGATTTAGTTTCTTCCGTCGTGTCCATTGTTCTCAGGTTCTGCATAATAAATCGTTTATTTTTGTACATTTTACCCCCGTGTTCGTTTGAGTTCATTCCCTGCAGGATCGGAGCTGCCGGTGAGATCGCGTCAGGTAAGAGCTCGCCGCTTCTTCCTCTTCCTTCTTCCACCCGTGCTTGTTAGTCAAATCCGCAATTGATCGTCGCCTCGGAGATGAAGCCCGTTTGGCTATCTGTGATCCCACGGTATTAACAGAGGGCATTCACGTGACGATACTTGCAATGAAATGACCATCATCACAATTCCTTTCTCAGAGAGACTTGAATAACTAGTTTTTGATGATAAATGTACATATTGAGATTGAAATGCAATTCTATTTACTTCAAGGACCTCTAAATTTTACCACAAATACCAAGAAAGACATGATTTGTCTTTGAGGTTTGACAAGAATTAATTAATTCAAAATAGAATTAATTTCTATAGGAGTTTGTGCCTTTCCATAGAAGCCATTCTTTAGGGTGCTATTGAAACAGGTCTATAGGATTCTAAAGAATGATCCTATAGGATTCTATAGAAACCGCTCTATAAGATTGTATAGAAAGTACTCTTCAGGATTCTATAGAAAACATGTTCTTTAGGAACGTTGTTCTATAGAAACGGTCCTAGAGTTATATAGAAACTCTTTTGGACTGCTCTATTCTATAGGATGTGTATAAGACTTCTATAGAAACATTTTAATGGAATCTGTAGAACATTTTTTGCAGGGACGATATGAGCAAAAGTGGTCAGCAAGTGATGAGAAGAAGAGAATCTGCTGCTGTAAACAGAATCCTCTTATCAGCTCTTTGCGTTTCACTTTCATTTGTTTTTGTGTAATCAAAAATGAGACTCCAACACACTGTAAATCAAATGTACTCAGCAAACCGCATCTGAGTTGTGTGTTCGCCAAATGTCGTGTTATTGGAAGAATTCTCATCAGTTGTTTGCCGAAACTTAAGTTTACTCGATACCAATTGCGATTCGTACACACACTACCCAGATAACCCCGTGCCGTTCCTGCCTCGTTTGGACAATTTGTATACTGGTCTCAACCGTTCCCAGTTAATTTTATGCTTATTTAATCGATGAAATTATTAGTGGTGCGGTCCTGCCCAAATGTTTATAATGGTGTTGGTGAAACAACTATGTTGAGTGTCACGTGTTGACGACTTGCCATCACACAAAATGTGCATGTTCATCATGTCATTTAAAGGTGTTTGACTTTGGATGGGTTTCTTATGCCATATTAACTTGTGCTCCACTATCTTGATTCCCTTCAGTAAAGTTGATCTACATGCCGACAAAAGACCAATACGTGCACCGAGTGGTTGTCGTTTTGGAGTATGTGAAAGCAGGTGAGGTTTCTGTCATTTTGCTGAAAATCCACTGTTTGTGTCGATCAAGTCCACTTTTCCTTGAGTAGCTAAATAATTTAGTAATTAGTAAACATGAATTATGATGTGGCGGGCACAAGGGGCAATAATTCCGTGCACCAGTGGGTGGCGCGAGCGTCCAGGCGGGGAGCGAAAGCACATGCCCCGCCTTTCGACCGATCGGCCACGCCCGGGGACTAGGCGTGGCCTCGGCACATATATGCGGGCTCTAAGCTCGAGCCCGCCCATTGCTGAAGTACGAGCTTTGAATAAAGACTTTGTTATACCAATGCGTTGTGGCCTACCTCTCTGGCAATCGAGTCGTGTGTGCGCAGCACCACACTGGTGACCCCGATTGGTTCAGCCGTTGCTGACCACCGAACGCGCCATGGCTACCAACACCGTTGCAGTCAAACTCCCCGAGTTTTGGGAAGGGCAAGCCGACGTTTGGTTTTTGCAAGCCGAAGCTCAATTCCAACTCCGAGGCATAACGGCGGACGAGACCCGGTACTACTACGTGGTCGCGGCCCTCGGGCCCGGCACTGCCGCCCGAGTCGTGTCCATCCTTCGGCACCCGCCGGGCGACAACAAATACGAGGCGCTCAAACATCTCATCATCACCACGTTCGGCTCACGGAGATCGAACGGGCCGACCGCCTCCTGGACCTTCCCGCCCTCGGTGACACGCGACCATCCGTCCGGATGGATTCCATGCTGTCCCTGCTTGGAGACCAGCCCCCGGATTTCTTATTCCGGGCGCTTTTCCTACGCCAGCTACCTGCACAGGTACGCCTCGCGCTGGCCGGTTCCAAAATAAAGGAACCCCGTGCCCTGGCTAGAGAGGCCGACAAGTATTTTGCGGCCTGCGACACGCGGTCGGTGTACGGTGCTGCCGTAGTGGATCCCGGCGCGGAGGCTCCAGCACTCCCGACTTCCCTCGTGGCCGCTGCTACGCCCCGTCCACTACCGCCGCCGCCACCACCACCGCCGCCGGCACGGCCGCCGCGGCCGTTACTGCCGCAAACCTGGTGCTACTACCATGCCAGGTTCGGCCGCCAGGCTAAAACGTGTCGCCCGCCGTGCTCTTTTGACGGGTTGGGAAACGACCGGCGCTCACTTGCGGCCATGAGCGTCGGCCATTCCGGCAACCTCCTTTTCATTCCGGCACCTTGTCCGGGCGCCGTTTTCTTTGCGACACAGGAGCGCAGGTAAGCGTCCTCCCCGCCTCCACGTCCGACAAGCAAACCACGGGCCGGGGCCCCGCTTTGCTTGCCGCCAACGGTACACCCATCCGCACATACGGGAAGCGTTGCCTCTCACTGCGGTTCGGAGGGCAGCGCTTTCAATGGTCGTTCGTGACCGCCAGCGTGCCAATGGCACTGCTCGGTGCGGACTTCCGATGCGCGAATGGGCTGTTGGTCGACGTGAAGCGCAGATGGCTCGTCCAGGCCGAAACCTTCAGCTCGCTCGCTTGTTCGCTGAGCGGCTCGTTGAGCGGCTCACTGAGCGGCTCACCGAGTGGCTTGCCAAGCGGCTTGCTGGAAGGTTCCGTCCCGGCGAGTTTAGTTTGCACGCTTCTGGCAGCGGACGACTTTACCCGCCTCCTTGCCAGTTTCCCGGCCCTCACGCGGCCCGACTTCTCAGCGGTGGCCGTTAAACACGGGGTGGAGCACCATATCCCCACGGTCGGGCTGCCGGTCTATGCCCGGGCACGCCGACTCGAGCCCACGAAGCTCGTGGTGGCGAAAGCGGAGTTCGCCACGCTGGGGCGGCTGGGGATCGTACGGCGCTCCAACAGTGCTTGGGCTTCTCCTCTGCACATTGTGCCGAAGCCCGGCGGAGGATGGCGGCCGTGCGGGGACTACCGCCGGCTCAATGAGGCCACCACCCCCGACCGCTACCCGGTCCCGCATATCCAGGACTTTTCCGCCCGGTTGGCAAACACGACCGTGTTTTCCAAGGTGGACCTCATCCGGGGCTACCACCAGGTCCCCGTCCAACCGGACGATGTCCCGAAGACGGCCGTCATCACCCCTTTCTGCCTCTTCGAGTTCCTGAGAATGCCTTTCGGGTTGAAGAATGCGGCCCAGGCGTTCCAACGGCTTATGGACAGCGTCTTGCGCGACTTACCTTTCCTCTTTGTCTACCAGGACGACATCCTAGTCTCGAGCACGTCCCGGGAGGAGCACCTGCTCCACCTCCGCATGCTTTTCGAATGCCTGGGCCAGCATGGCCTAATCATCAACCCCGCCAAGTGCCGTTTCGGAGTCGCCACCATCGACCTCTTGGGGCACCGCATCACCAGGCACGGGGCCGTCCCTTTACCGGCCAAGGTGGAGGCGGTCAGGGATTTCCCGCGGCCCCACACGATCAAGGGACTCCAGGAGTTCCTGGGCATGGTAAATCTTTACCACCGCTTCATGCCCCACGTCGCCCAGCTCCTCCGCCCCTTGCACGAGGCCCTCCGGGGCAAGCCGGGCAAAGGGGACATCGCCTGGTCGGAGCCGATGGCCGCGGCGTTTGCGGGCGCAAAGCTGGCCCTGGCCGACGCCACCATGCTGGCGCACCCGGCGCCTGATGCACCGATCGCCCTCACCACCGACGCGTCGGACTACGCGGTGGGCGCGGTGCACGAGCAGTGGGTGCGTGGTGCTTGGCAACCGCTGGCGTTTTTTAGCCGGCAGCTCCGCCCGCACGAACGCCGCTACAGCACCTTCGACCGCGAGCTGCTCGGTCTCCACCTGGCGGTCCGACACTTCCGCCATCTGCTGGAGGGCCGCCCGTTCACGGCTTTCGTCGACCACAAGCCCCTTGTGTTCGCGATGGCCATGGTCGCCGAGCCATGGTCGGCACGGCAGCAGCGTCACCTCTCTGCCGTGTCCGAGTACACGACGGACATCCGTCACGTGGCGGGTAAAGACAACCCGGTGGCGGATTGCCTTTCCCGGTCCGTCGTGCACGCGGTCCACCTCGGGGTCGACTATACCCGGAGGGCGGAGGACCAGACCGCCGACCCCGGCGTCCAGGCCTTGCGGACCGCCGTCACGGGCCTCCGCGTCACCGCGGTGCCGTTCGACGCCGCGGGTGCAGCCCTCCTTTGCGACGTCTCCCTCGGCCGGCCTCGCCCCATCGTGCCCGCTGGCTGGCGGCGCCCAGTTTTCGACGCCATCCACGGCCTGTCCCACCCGGGCACGAAAGCATCCCAGAAGCTCGTGGCGGCGAGGTACGTCTGGCATGGCCTCCGGAAGGACGTCCGCGACTGGGCCAGGATGTGCCTAGCGTGCCAGCGCGCAAAGGTCCACCGCCACACCCAGGCCCCGTTGGACACCCGTTTGCGGTGCCCGAGCGTTGGTTCGACCACGTGCACGTCGACCCTGGTGGGACCTCTGCCCCCACGCGGGGGTTCACCCACCTCCTCACTATGGTGGACCGCACCACACGGTGGCCGGAGGCCGCCCCATTGGCGGCGACGTCTGCGGCTGATGTGGCGCAAGCCTTCATCGCCACTTGGGTTGCCCGGTTCGGTGCCCCCTCGGACATCTCGTCCGACCGCGGCCCCCAGTTCACCTCGGAGCTCTGGGCCGCGGTGGCGCAAGGGCTCGGGGTGAAACTACACCGCACCATGGCCTACCACCCCCAGGCCAATGGCCTGTGCAAGTGTTTTCATCGCTCAATGAAGGCCGCGCTCCGGGCCAGCCTCCGCGACGGTGGCTGGGTCGTCAGACTCCCCTAGGTCCTGCTGGGCCTCAGGACGGCGCCCAAGGACGACCTGCGCGCGTCCTCGGCGGAGCTGGTCTTCGGGCAACCACTGCGGGTACCGGGTGAATTTATCCCCGACTCCACGGCTCCTTGGTCCGCGGCGCAACAGCGCTCCGCCCTTCAGGAGACCGCCCGGAGGTTCGCCCCGGTGCCGACGGCACACCACGGTGGCCTGCCTTCCCACGTCGCCCCGGAGCTTCGCACGGCGAAGTACGTCTTCGACCGCTACGGCCCCCGTGCGACACTTCCGTGGGAATTCTGGGGGGGCGCGTGTGGCGGGCACAAGGGGCAATAATTCCGCGCACCAGTGGGTGGCGCGAGCGTCCAGGCGGGGAGCGAAAGCACATGCCCCGCCTTTCGACCGATCGGCCACGCCCAGAGATTAGGCGTGGCCTCGGCACATATATGCGGGCTCGAAGCTCGAGCCCGCCCAGTGCTGAAGTACGAGCTTTGAATAAAGGCTCTTTGTTACACCAATTCGTTGTGGCCTACCTCTCTGGCAATCGAGTCGTGTGTGCGCAGCACCACAATGTCCTGATTGTTGGACCATCTCTTTCAGTTCTGACAAATCTCAGTTTCACCCTGTCAATCTGGTGCGATTGTCACAAACAACCAACTGATCTCTTTTCCTGGTCAGACACAAGAAGTGGTTTCGTTTCTTGACTTTATAGGCTTCACCATCAGCCACGATGTGGATCACACATCAAAGCTGTCTTCCAAACTGAGCTGTAGATTCCATCACTCCAAATAATTCCTTAAACTCGTCGCCTTCACGGTGTCTGTGTTGGCCAATGGAGACCTCTTCAGAGCTTTATATTCCACAGGATCCAGGAGAATCGTTTGTGATTGTGCTTCCTCTCACATTGGTGGGGAGATGGCAGCATCAAAAGCTGATTTGGTTACTGTTATATAAGAGGGTCTCATATTATAATCATATCACGTGATGAGGCTCAAACACATCACTGTTCTTCACATGGCAGATGGGGTTGCTCATCTCATTTATACGGCCGGTTAAAACACACAGTGTCTTGGAAGAGACTGATAAGTCTCCCTCTCCTTCACTGCACAAGTTACTCCAGTCATCCCCTCCTGGTTCAACTCTCGCTCTTTTAAACTCTTAAATGAGTACCGTCCTGGCAGGTGTTGCACCACTATCTCATGTCACCCTCCATCCTTTCCTCAATTTTTTTTCCCCATGAATCCTCTTTCCATTCTCCCTTCACTTCCAGTGTCCTGTGTTTACTTCCCCCCTCTCTCTCTCTTTCCCTCCCTTCCTTTTTCCTGTTCTTTCTTTCCCCTATTTGTGTCCAATTGTGGCCCTCGACCACCTTTGCTCTTCCATGACCTATGATTTTGCAAGCAAATTTTTATCTTCATCATTTTGTGTTGATTTTAACAATTAAACATTGAAAAACAAAACAACTTTTGCTCTACACGTTTCACAAAAATGAAAAATCTAAGTTGCTGTCTGATGTGTGCTGTATGTTGCTGTCTGATGTGTGCAGGTACACTTGCTTCCCAACTTCGGTTTCTGTGTAAGCTTCCAGAAAGAGAGTTGTTGTTTCCCATGAAGCAGGTGAGCTGAAGTTGGTTTCAGCCTCAGTGTGATGTTTATAACGTGGTTTGAAATATGACAGAAAGAATTGCACTCAAAATTTTAAACTCAACAACCACAATCTGTGTCCATGTTTGAATATTTCATCTGTAAATGATGTGTACCGATCTCCCCCAAGAAGGCTGATGCGTATGAGTACTTGCACTCCCGGAACATTGTGCACAGGAATATAAAGGTAACCAACTACACCAGTACAGACCGTGATACGTTCTGCATAACACTGCAATGAAAACAATATATATATAATTTTTTGAATGCAGGTTCGAGGCTCGTGAAAGAGCTAACATTTATCACAATTAAAAAAATCAGACACACAAAACATATAATAAGGATAGCGGTAGACTTGGTGGGGAGAGAAGGGGAAGCACAAACACAACATTTGAGAGCAGGCACATCGGTAGATCTGTGAGAGGGAGAGGGCTTCGGGGGAGGAGGCGTGGGAAGGGGGGGGGGGGGGGGTGGGAGAAGTATAAAACAAGGACACTGCAAGGACTTCCAGGAAAGAAGTTGGTATTTCAAAAAAGTGGATCTGGGATGAAATTAGCGGGGAAGAAAAGATCAAGGTTTTCGATGGGGAAGATAAGAAATGGTGGTGAACAGCTGTTTTAAAGACCTGGAGGGAGGAGTGGGATTGAAGAGAGTGAGGGAGTTTGTTCGAGAGGCGGGAGAAAAGAGGAATGAAGGAGTGAAGGTGAGCAGAGTCTCTTGATTTTGGCAGTTTAACCAAAATCGGGTTGCAGGCAGATCATGTGCTACCTGTAGGAATACTTGGGGGACAGAACCGAGAGAGAGCTGGCGGAGGAAGGCCGGAGAGGAGTCGGTAGAAGACAGAAAGGCCGCCACCAACCTGCCTGCAGTGAGTAAGTGAAAGGCCCTCGGAGTTGGCTTCATCGCGGGAGATTCCAATGATTCTGAAAGCTTTGGTTTCAACAGCGTGAAGACGAGCTCTGTGTGAGGCAGGAGCACCAGCCCAGAGGGGAGAGCAGTATTCCATTGAGCTGCGGATGAAAGCCTTGTATGTGGTGAGGAGCTCAGGTGTGCCAAGGAAGGACTTCGCACGACGGAGGATGCCCAGTCGGCGACTGGCTTTGGAGGCCAGATATGAAATGTGGTTTTCCCAGGAAAGATCATGGCAGATAGACCCAAAAGCTTTAGTGACAGAACTTCTTGGAGAGGATTATTCAGAAAGTGGATGGGAGGGTTGTCCAGTCGGTCTTTTCGGAAAGACAGAGTAAGAGTGTGAGATTTGTCAGGATTGAAAGACATGTTCCACTTGTTTGACCAGTCTGTGATTTTGTCCAGGCCTTCAGAGAGTGAGGAGGCTGCAGCCTGCCGATCTGAGGGATGAGGAATGGAGCGGCAGAGAGTGGAGTCATGAGCAAAGAGATAGAGAGGATTTTCAAGAGAGTCAAAGAGATCATTGATGAAGACCAGAAAAAGCACATGGCCCAGAACACTGCCTTGGGGAACTCCAGCCTGAACAGGATGGGGATTTGAGAGAAACCCATTCAGGGCCACACGTTGATTAGGACTAGAGAGGAAGTCGGCCAGCCATGCGTGTAGATTTCCATGGATACCATAGGAGGAGAGTTTGGTAAGCAGAGCGAGGTGCCAGACCATATCGAAGGCACGTAATATGTCAAGGAAAAAAACCACCGTTTAGAGGCCATTTTTCCCTGCAAAGCGGGGGTTGGCCTTTTCGGGGACCGTGGTAGTTGTTGTTTTTTGGTCCCCTTTTTTGAAGCAATGTTTTACGGCCGGATGCCCTTCCTGACGCCAAACCTTTTTGCCGCCTTTAACGACAAACAGGGAATTACCAGTGAACTGGTACTCAATTAGCCGACCTCGGAAGGATGACAGGCTGAGTCAACCCCCCTGGCATTAATTCGGCGATCGACCAGGATTCGAACCCAGGATCCTATGATCCTAAGCCGGCACCCTAGCCGCTAGCCCAACACCAGGGTTAATATGTCAAGGAAGACAACTCTAATTTCCTGTTTGGCATTGAGGACCTCCATCCATTGTTGAGACAGCAGAAGCAGCATGTCCAGAGTCGAGTGACCTGGTCTTAAACGAAATTGATGATCAGAGATCAAGCCATTGGTGAAGAGGAAAGATTTCATGTCCGAAGCAATGATGGATTCCATGACTTTGCTGATAATTGGGAGAAGGCTGATTGGTCTGTAGTAGCAAGGATCTGTTTTTGCATCTTTTTTTGTGTAAAGCGGTGATGTTGGCTGATTTCCAAGCTGATGGCAGATGACCTTGAGCAGAAGAGAGGGTGAAGAGAACAGAGAGAGGGAGTGAAAGAGCGGCAGAACAGGATTTTAGGACTCGTGGGCTGATGCCGTCAGGTCCAGTTGCAGAATCAGAGTCGAGGGTTGTCAAAATTTTCCACCTTGTCAGGAGGAAAGGACACAGAGTCCAGGAGCAGCTGGGTATGACTGGGTACGGTGGGTACAGAGAGGGATGGGTTTGGGACATAAGATTTAGAGGCAAACACAGAGTTGAGGCATTCAGGTTTTTCACGTGCAGGGTCAGCTTTGTGGCCGTTTGAGGTAAGGGAGGGGCTGGAGGGGGAACAAACCCCAGAAACAGATTTGACCAGAAGCCACCAGGATTTGGAGGAGGGAGACAGATTTGAGAGTTCTGTCTTGAGAATGGAGAGATATTGTTTCCTGGCTCTCGATGGTGGACACACACTTGTTTCGGGCTTCATGAAAGGAAATGAGATTTCCTTCCGTTGGATTTTCTTTCCAGGAGGTGAAGGCAAGTTGTTTCTGGGCAACAGCCTCACCACAAGATTTCCGTGTACCATGTATGGGAGGAAGGGTATGACAACTGAAGACGAGATGGGATAAATCTGTGCATGAGAGAGAGCAATTTACTTTGGAAGAATTCCCAGGATGAGTTGATGTCAGAGGAGGAAAAGATGGGAGACCAGTCCAGATGATGCTTGAGTTGGCCTGAGTGAAATGCCAGACTCGTCGACGCTGAGCAGTCTCTCTGAGAATGGTCAGAGATATGTCCACGTTAACAAGCACATGATCAGATGAGCTGATTGGAGCAGAAGAAGAGCAACAGACATTTTCAGGGAAGTTAGTCCTAACCAAGTCCAGAAGAGAAGATGCTCCGTTGACTGAGATCCGGGTCAGGAAATTGATACATTGTGTCAGTCCCAGTGAGTCGCCGAAGTCCTTTGCTGAGGAGCCATGGCTAGTGAGAGAGGTACCCACAACCAGCCAACTGGCATGGTGACAATTGAAATCATAACATATGAGGAAGAGAGAGTTGGGATGAGTAAACAGAAGTTGGTCCATATTATCAGACAGCGAAATGTAGATGGGGTCGTCACTGTTTGGTGGTCGGCACAACACACATATGAACAAAAGGTGGGAAGGAAGGGGAAGCCATAGCCAGAGGTATTCCTGGGGGTGAGGTGGAGAGAGGGCAGTGCAGGGCGAATGAGGAAGAGAGTTTTTGACAAAGATAGCAACCCCACCTCCAGGACGAGGCTCAGGTCTGTCATACCGGAGGAGGGATAAAGTCGAGTTCATTACTGTGATGAAATAAAGTCGAGACCTCGGTTTCCAGCTATGAGGCTTTATTGAAATATATCTCCACATACCCCGTATAAACATTCAATCCGGTTCGATGGGGTTCCACGTGAAGTAGTGCATGTGACATGGGCATTGAGGAAGTGAGGAGTGGGAGTGGTTGATCAGAGTAGTGATGGCAATGTACAAAAGAGCGTGCACAGCTGTAAGGACAAAGGACGGGAACAGTGGTGAGTTTGAGGTGAAGGTGGGAGTGCATCAGGGGTTGGTAATAAGTCCACTCCTATTTGTAGCTGTGATGGATGTGCTGGCTCGGAACGTAAAGGAGGGTTTTCCGTGGGAGTTGTTGTATGCAGATGATCTGGTGTTGATTGCAGAAAGTATGGATGGACTGAAGGAGAAGATGAACAAGTGGAAGGAATGTATGGAGACAAAAGGTCTGAAGGTGAATATCGGAAAAACGAAGGTGATGGCATGTGGTAAAGCATGTGGTGAGGTGGAAAGAACTGGGAAGTGGCCGTGTGCTGTGTGCAGGAAGGGTGTCGGAGTGAATTCCATTCAATGTGCAATGTGTTCTGAGTGGGTTCATCAAAAATGTAGTGGTTTGAGAGGGTCATTAACCAGTGTGGCAGATACATTCAAGTGTAAGGTGTGCACAGAGGGAGCTGCAGATGGAGGAAATGTTGAGTTGGATCTTGGAGACGGCGTGAAGCTGGAAGGTGTGAAAACATTTTGCTACCTCGGAGACATGCTGAATGGAGAAGGTGGATCAGACTCGGCAATGGTTGCTTGAGTGAGATGTGCATGGAAGAAGTTTCGGGAACTGAGTGGCGTGCTGACGAGGAGGGGAGTGTCGTTGAAGCTGAAGGGAAAGGTGTATGGTGCATGTGTGAGAAGTGTTATGATTTATGGGAGCGAGACATGGGTAATGAACGGAGAGCAGCAACGAAGGCTGGAAAGGGTGGAAATGTGAATGGTTCGGTGGATGTGTGGAGTATCGTTGAGAGAGAGAGGAAGGCAAATGATGAATTGCGAAAGATGATGGGAATAGACAATAGAGCCTGTGATGGATGCTGTGAAGAGAAACAGGTTGAGATGGTTTGGTCATGTGTTGAGGAAGGATGAAAGTGACTGGTTGAGAAGAGTGATGGAAATAAATGCAGAAGGAAGTGGAGGACGGGGAAGACCGAGAAAGACTTGGCCAAAGATGGTCGAAGAAGAAATGCGGGCATTGGGGTTAACAAGGGGAGATGCAGAAAATAGGGCAAAATGGAGAAGATTATCATGAGGACTGCAAGGCAAACCCCCGCTCTTGCAGGGAAAATGGCCTGAAAATGCCTGTTGTTGTTGTTGTTGTTGTTGTTGTTGTTGTTGTTGTTGTTGTTGTTGTTGTTGTTGTATACCTTGTATAAACAGAACAGAGAATAATATCAGAACTACAGCAAAGATTCTACCAGCATTTCATTGTTCATAAGCAAGCGAATCATGCATTCCCCCAACATACCTTTCTCGAGCGTCCGCTCACAACAGACAGATATCAAACCAAAACCCCCTCCTTTCTTGGCAACGTGTTATATTCCCTTCTCAAGGCCATTCCATTTGAATCCTCTTCTTCATTTTTATTACATTCACCCTCCATTAAAATACAATCTTGCAATCAAGCAATGTAAGCAGCGCAACAGAAACATTGCTCGACCAACTAAATCAGGTTGGCGGTTGGCGCAATCGTCCAATGCGAGATAGATAAATTCTCTCGGTTTTAGGGTCCCAGATTCACAACGAGAATCCTCCTCATCAGTCGGCTCCTTCTGAGATCTCCCCGACTCTGACGGAATCTCGGTTATCTTGGCATTATTAAGCATTACATTATCCTCGGTCAAGCCGTGCGTTGAAAACCGCTTTGGCGGGTGAGGCCAACATTTTGATTCCCTCGCCACAAGGCACGATTCCATCATTCTCTCTATTCCCATCATTCTCTCAGAACAGACACAGTAGTCTCCCGCCCGTCTTGAAGCCTCACATGAGCATACTCCGGATTCTCCTCCAGAATGTCCACGCGATCTGCCAACGGCTCGTATTTACTTTGCCGGACAGCTCGTTTCCGAAGAGCCGGTCCGGGGCCGGCTAACCAAGAGGGCAACGCTCGCCCACTCACACTACGTCGCTGAAAATGGAACATTCGTTCGTGGGGAGTTTCGTTTGTAGCGGTACACAGTAATGAACGAATTGCGTGCAAGGCATCCGGAAGTACACGTTCCTACTGTTGCGCTGGGAACCCACGCAATTTCAAGCTCAAAGACACTGCTTTCCAAATAATCCCGTTATAACGTTTAACCAAGCCATTGCCTTGAGGATTGTACGCAGTAGTACGGCTCGTGGCGACACCTCGATCTTGGATAAACTGTTTAATATCTCGAGACAGAAAAGCCGTACCTTTGTAGTGTGAATAAACGCGGGATATCCGAACAGTGAGAACAATTGTCGCAAACATTCAATTACTGTGGCCGAAGACATGTCCGTGCATGGAAAAGCAAACGGAAATCGAGAGTACTCGTCGACCACAGGAAGAATATATCGGCACCCCACAGCGCCTGGCAACGGGCCTTTGAAATCAATGTTCAAACGTTCCCACGGGTGGCCGGCCTGAATCAACGTCCCCATAGACGACTTGTAAAAACTCGGTTGACCTCGGTGCACACAGAGCATGTCTTGCAGAGACACCGGACGTCCTCTATAGAAAAAGTCAAATTCCTGCTGTGCACAAAATGAACAAATCGCGTGACCCCGGGGTGACAGAGCGAATTATGAATGTCTCGTAAATCGCCGATGGTCATTCCTGCGCAGACAGATCGGGACAAAGCATCAGCTGCCAGATTATCTCGTCCCGGTTTGTAGATTATGTCAAAACTAAAGTCTGCTTATTCCACACGCCAGCGAGCGATTTTCTCATTTTTAATCTTCTGCGTATTACGCCCATCATACATGAACACAACTGACTGTTGGTCTGTGATTAATTGGAAATGTTTCCCGAGAAGGAAACGGCGCCACTATCTGACGGCTTCAATGATCGCGTACGCCTCCTATTCTATAGGGGAATGTCACCTTTGACGATCAGACAGTGTATGAGAGAAAAAGGCGACTCGTCTCCCAGCCTGATTAAGAGTTGCCGCGATTGCGCAGTCCGAGCCATCTGTCTCGATCGTAAAAGGAATACTCTCGTCGATCAAGCTCACCACGGCATTAGCTATGTCTGTCTTCAATAGCTGAAAGGCGGCCTTCGTGGCTAGACAAACAACACAACAGGCATTTTCAGGCCATTTTCCCTGCTATAGCGGGGGTTAGCCTTGTGGTCCCCATGACAATCTTCTCCATTTTGCCCTATTTTCTGCATCTCCCCTTGTTAACCCCCTTGTCCGCATTTCTTCTTCCACCATCTTCAGCCAAGTCTTTCTCGGTCTTCTCTGTCCTCTAATTACTTCTTCATTCATTTCCATCACTCTTGTCAACCAATCACTTTCATTCTTCCTCAACACATGACCAAACCATCTTAACCTGTTTCTCTTCACAGCATCCATCACGGGCTCTATTCCCATCATCTTTCGCAATTCATCATTTGTCTTCCTCTCTCTCTCTCAATGATACTCCGCACATCCACCGAACAATTCGCATTTCCACCCTTTCCAGTCTTCGCTACTGCTCTACCTTCATTACCCATGTCTCGCTCCCATAAATCATAACACTTCTCCCACATGCAGCATCCACCTTTCTCTTCAGCTTCAACGACACTCTCCTACTCGTTGGCACGCCACTAAGGTCCCGAAACTTCTTCCATGCACATCTCACTCAAGCAACCGTTGCCGAGTCTGATCCACCTTCTGCATTCAGCATGTCTCCGTGGTAGCAAAATGTTTTCACACCTTCCAGCTTCACTCCGTCTCCAAGATCCAAATCATCATTTCCTCCATCTGCAGCAACTTCTGTGCACACCTTACACTTCAAAGTATCTGCTACACTGGTTAATGTCCCTCTCAGACCACAACGTTTTTGATTAACCCACTCAGCGCACATTGTACATTGAATGGAGTTCACTCCGACATCCTTCCTGCACACAGCACACGGCCACTTCCCAGTTCTTTCCATCTCACATGCTTTACCACTTGCCATCACCTTCGTTTTTCCGATATTCACCTTCAGACCTTTTGTCTCCATACATTCCTTCCACTTCTTCATCTTCTCCTTCAGTCCATCCATACTTTCTGCAATCAACACCAGATCATCTGCATACAACAACTCCCATGGCAAACCCTCCTTTACGTTCCGAGCCAGCACATCCATCACAACTACAAATAGTAGTGGACTTAGTACCGATCCTTGATGCACTCCCACCTTCACCTCAAACTCACCACTGTTCCCGTCCTTCGTCCTCACAGCTGTGGGCACTCTTTTGTACATTGCCATCACCCCTCTGATCAACCATTCCTCCACTCCTAACTTCCTCAATGCCCATGTCACTACTTTACGTGGAACCCTATCAAATGCTTCCTCCAGATCAACAAACCCAAGAAACAACTTCTTCCTCTTCTCCATATACTTCTCCTGCAACTGCCTCACAATAAAAAGCACGTCTGTCGTTCCTCTTCCTGGCATAAATCCAAACTGCATTTCGTCGAGCTTCACTTTCTTCCTTATCCTCCTCTCCAACACCTTCATTCCATGCTCCAATACCTTTCTCGCTCGATACGAGCCACAGTCCAGAGGGTCACCTTTCCCCTTGTTTTGAGGGACGAGGGTACTCAGTTCCCAATCCAATGGAATGCGGCCTTCTGTCACCACCAGATTACAGATTTCTGTCATTCTCTTCACACCCAAGCTTCCTGCTGCCTTCAATATATCTCCCACAACTCCCGTCGGCCCTCCCGCTTTTCTACTCTTCATTGCTTTTATCGCTTCCACAACTTCCTTCTCAGTTATTTTCTCTGCTGGTCCTAAAACTGGGTTACTCTCTTTGTTGCCATCCCATTAATTATCTGCATTCAACAGCATTTCCATATGTCTGTTCCATCTTCCTTTATTTCCATCTCGGTCCACAACAATTTGTCCCACTTCATCCTTCAAGCAACTCACCCCCATCACATCACACCTCCTGGCTATGTTCAGTGGAAATCGTTTACATGCCACCAAAGGCCTTATTTTTTTCTGAGAACTCTTCCTCAACCTTCTCCACCATATTCCGATTATTACCTCAGAAGAGGTCTAACACTCCGCTCCTCATGGGATTTATCAACAAACTGCATTAAAAAGCAATCCTGGACAAGATCACGAAATTCCTCCTCTGCCTGCCCTTTCTTTGTTTCTGAACCCAGTCTATCTATCCCTGGCAAATTTATATCACCCACAATCAGGACTCTTCCCTAAACCTTTCAACCTTACTCTTCCGTAACACCAAATGCATGATTAGACGTGCCTAAACACTCTTCCTTCACTTATCTCTATCCACACAGAACACTCTTCATTAACTCCCTGCTTAAGATCGCCCTTTTCTTTTGATATAATATTGTCCGTTACCTAGATTGCGACACCTCCTCCGATTTTATCTTTCCATTCACACCTCTACATCTTGTGGCCTTCGATTCCTGTCATTTAGCGAAACTAAGTCTCACCTCCTGCAACTCAATCGTTTGTACTCCTCGTGAGCTACCCTTGCTTCAACCTCCTCTATTTCATGTAAACTCCTGACTGACATTGGTAGTGGATGTTTTTTAAAGTTTTCTCTTTTTGTCCTGCCTGCGCATCACATTTATATTTGCATCTTTCCTTCAACATAATTTATCACCAAAGGTTTTATGTTTTTTTAACATATTGATTTTTGTTTTTTCTCCAGTCACAAAACGTGCTTTTCAGCAATAAGGGGATCGTGAAGGTCAGCGGCTTTATCTCTGCCAAACCTTTCATACATGGTAAAAAATTTCCCGCCATCAGGGGCGCATTTGGCCATATGGCACCAGAGATCATAAAAGCGCACAGCTACGAAGGTCCCCCAATCGATGTGTGGGCACTTGGCGTCCTATTCACGGAATTATTTTGTGGACTTTTCTTTGATGGACATCGTATTATTATTGAAGTGAGTATTGTTTATAATGGTGTCATGATCATGAATGTGGTGTGAAGGAGATGCTACGGGTGTGTTGCGTGAAGGGAGTCTTGAGTGTTTCACATCCAGTGCCTTGGGAAGGTATTCATACCACTTGACTTTTTTCTCTTTTTGTTGTTTCAGCCTGAATTTAAAATGGATTAAATTGATATTTTTTGTTACTGATCTACACATAATACCCCATAATGTCAAAGTGGATTTCTAAATATATATTTTTTACAAAATAATTAAAAATGAAAAGCTGAAATGTCAATAAGTCTTCAATCCCTTTGTTATGACTTCAAATTGAGGTCATGTGCATCTAATTTCCTTTGATCGTCCTTGATATTCTCCAGAACTTGGTTGGGGTACACCCATGGCCAAATCAATTGATTGCACATGATTGAAAAATAAACACACCTTTCTATTTTAAGTCCCACAGTTGACATTGCATGTCATCGCTGAAAAGCGACCATGAAGTCCAAGGTACTGTCCGTAGAACTCCGAGATAGAATTTTGAGGAGGCATTGATCTGGGGAAGGAGATAAAACAATTTCTCGAGTTTTTAAAGTCTCAAGAGCACAGTGAGCTCCATCATGGAAAATCATGGAAAAATAAATGGAAATAATATGGAACTACACAGACCCTTCCGTGGTAGTCCCTTGTTGTCCGATCAAACTGAGCAACCCAGCAAGAAGTACCTTCGTCAGAGAGGTGACCAGGAACCCATTGATCTCTCTGACAACCACAGAATTCCTTGGCTGAGAAGGGAGAACCTGCCAGGTGGACAACAGTCTCTGCAGCACTTCACAAATCTAGTCTTTGTGGGAGAGTGGCCAGACGGAGGCCATTCCTGAGAAAAATGCACGACAGTATGCCTGGATTTAGTAAAAAGGCATGTGAAAGACTCAGAGCATGGGGCAAATTGTTCTGTTGTATGATGAGACCAATATTTAACTATTTGGCCTGAATGCAAAGTGCTATGTCTGGTGGAAAAACAAGCACAGCTCATCACCCATCGAACACCATCACTGCTGTGAAACATGGTGGTGGCAGCATCATGCTATGAGGATGCTTTTCAGTGGCAGGTACTGGAGACTTTTCATATGGCAAATAAGTGCAGGAATTGTGCCTTTGATACAAGCATGACATTTGGCACACAGTCAGTGTATATCCTAAGAAAGATATTTGGCTGAAGGGCCATCGTAGATTTGTCCTTTTTTGATAAATGGCTGCCATTGTTGTCACAGAGCAAATCTGTGATGGCCCGAAAGCCAAATATCTTCCTTAGGGCATACTCGAACTGTGTGCCAACTCTCGTGCTTGTATCATCAAAGGCACAATTCTCCCAAATATTTCACCTATCTGCCGTACTAAAAATTGGGCACCATTTTTATTGGACACATCTGTGATGACTCTAATAGTCAGAATATTTAACTGTGTACCAAATACCATGCTCGTATGATTCAAACAACAGTTTGTACAAATTAATATACCATATACCATATACCATAATGTGCCATATAAATGGTGGCCATTTAAAAAACTTTGTTGTCACAGGACAAATATATGATAACCCTGTAGTTAGGGGTCTTTAATTATGTGCCAAATGTCAAGCTTGCATGACCACAACAACAGTTTATACACAGTAATGTACCAAAAAAATGTAAAATGACAAGCAATGGAGGCCATTTTGAAAGATGGTCGCCATTGTTGTCACAGGACAAATCTGCGATGGCCCTATAGCCAAATATCTTCCTTAGGACATACTCTAACTGTGTGCCAACTCTCTTGCTTGTATCATCAGTCACAATTTTCCCAAATATTTCACCTATCTGCCATACTATTGCAAGGATAGAGGGAACAATGAATGGAGCCAAATACAGGAAAATCCTTGAGGAGAACCTGTTTCAGAGTGCACAAGACCTTAGTCTGCGGTGAAGATTTACGTTCCAACAGGGCAATGACCCCAGGCATACTGCCAAAGCAACACTGGAATGGCTTGCGAACAAGAACGTGAAAGTCCTTCAGTGGCCCTGGCCCAGCCATGGCCCAGACATTAATCACATTGAGAATCTGTGGGAATACTTTAAGAATGATGTTCACCGATACTCCTCATCCAACTTGACAGAGCTTGCGCAAATCTGCAAAGCAGAATGGGAGAAAGTCCCCCAATCCAGATGTGCAAAACCGATACATACCGAAGAAGACTCAAAGCTTTAATCACTGCTAAAGGTGCATCTACGAAGTATTGACTTGCGTGTTTGAATACTTATGTGTATTAAGTATTTCTGTATTTCACTGTCAATTATTTTGAAAAAAATTCTTTAAAATATTTTTTACTTGGGCATTATGAGATGCCGTATTTTCCGGTGTATTAAACGCACGCCTGTTTTTCACTCAAAAATAAATTAATACTGCCGGCAAAGCTTGATGATGTAGACCTGGAAGTGTGTAGTCTGATCAGCTGTGTCATCGTGTACATGTTGGGAGATGTGTGCGCGGCACCAAACCGACAGATCATGGCATGCCACTGTGCCCAATTTTAACTCTCTCGGCCCAAGGCCTCCATTATGATGCCATAATTCGAAAATTCGACAAGTACAAAACTTCAACCTATCAAGATGCAATTTCTTGAGCGCCATGTCGGCATAAACTGGTGGAGCAAAAAAAAATTATGATGTCATCGGTCACGTGATTCGGCCGCCATTTTGGAAAAACCGAAAACATTTGCACCTCTATATCTCCGAAAGTCCTGAATAGAAAGAATTGAGACATGGCTCATTGTAAAGAACTCTCCATGGGGAATAAAATATGTTGTTGATGTCATAGACATCCTGGGTATTAGGAGATTGGGGTCTCCCTCATGACGTCATAATTCGACAAGTACAAAACTTCATCCGATCAAGATGAAATTTCTTGAGCATAATCTAGGAATAAATTAGTTTAGAAAACAAATAATGATGACATCATTGGTGACGTGGTTCGGCCGCCATATTTGTCCAAAATGGCCGATTAAAAAAAAAAAAGAGTACATTCCGGCAAGTCCTCGGCCTCTGACCGATTTTTCATCTGTTTGTCTGTCTGTCTGTTTGTTCGCAGTACGACGTCTACACCGTTGCACGGAGAATCGCCAAACTTTACACACATATTTGGCTTGCCCTGGAATAGACTGTGCCCAATTGATGACGTCATCGGTGACGTGGTTCGGCCGCCATCTTGGAAAAACCGAAAAACTTGATCCAAAATGGGCGATTAAAAAAAAAAAAATTCCGTCAAGTCCTCCGTCTTTGACTGATTTTTCATCTGTGTCTGTCTGTTTGTGCACAGTACTACGTCGACACCGTTGCACGTAGAATCGCCAAACTTTACAAACATATTTGTCTTGCCCTGAAATAGACTGTGCCCAATTTTTAACTCTCAGCCCAAGGCCTCCATGATGTCATAATTTGATAATTCGACAAGTACAAAACTTCATCCTATCAAGATGCAATTTCTTGAGTGCCATGTCGGGATAAACTGGTGGAGAAAAAGATAATAATGATGACGTCATCGGTCACGTGGTTTGGCCGCCATCTTGGAAAAACCGAAAAACTTTGCACCTCTATATCAAAGTGCTGAATAGAAAAAATTGAGACATGGCTCATTCTAAATTACTCTCCATGGGGAATAAAATATGTTAATGATGTCATAGGTGCCTCCATTATGATGTAATAATTCGACAAGTACAATACTTCATTCAATTAAGATGCAATTTCTTGAGTGCCATGTCGGCATAATCCGGTGGAGGAAAAATAATAATGATGAAGTCATCGGTGACGTGATTCGGCCGCCATCTTGGAAAAAACTGAAAAATTTGCACCTCTATATCTCCGAAAGTGCTGAATAGAAAGAATTGAGACATGGCTCATTGTAAAGAACTCTCCATGGGGAATAAAATATGTTAATGATGATGTCATAGGTGCCTCCCTCATGACGTCATAATTCGACAAGTACAAAACTTCATCCGATGAAGATGAAATTTCTTGAGCATAATCTAGGAATAAATTAGTTTAGAAAACAAATAATGACATCATCGGTGACGTGGTTCGGCCGCCATAATTGACCAAAATGGCCGATTAAAAAAAAGTACATTCCGGCAAGTCCTCGGTCTCTGACCAATTTTTCATCTGTTTGTTACTTGCCGGAAAAGATTCCGGCAAGTATGTTGATCTGTTCGTTTGTTACTTGCCGGAAAGGATTCCCGGCAAGTATGTTGATCTGTTCGTTTGATTGTCTGTTTGTTACTTGCCGGAAAAAATTCCGGCAAGTATGTTGATCTGTTCGTTTGTTACTTGCCGGAAAAGATTCCGGCAAGTATGTTGATCTGTTCGTTTGTTACTTGCCGGAAAAGATTCCGGCAAGTATGTTGATCTGTTCGTTACTTGCCGGAAAAATTTTTCCGGCAAGTATGTTGATCTGTTCGTTTGTCTGTCTGTTTGTCTGTCTGTCTGTCTGTCTGTCTGTCTGTCTGTCTGTTTGCAGCACTGCGTCTACACCGTTGCACGGCGAATCGCCAAACTTTGCACACATATTGGTCTTGCCCTGGAATAGACTGTGCCCAATTGATGACGTCATCGGTGACGTGGTTCGGCCGCCATCTTGGAAAAACTGAAAAACCTTGCACCTCTATATCTCCGAAAGTACTGAACAGAAAAAATTGAGACATGGCTCATTGTAAAGAACTCTCCATGGGGAATAAAATATGTAAATGATGACGTCATCAGTCACGTGGTTCGGTCGCCATCTTGGAAAAACGGCAAAACGTTGCGCCACTATATCTCCAAAAGTGCTGAACAGAAAAAATTGAGACATGGCTCATTGTAAAGAACTCTCCATGGGGAATAAAATATGTTAATGATGACGTCATATGTCACGTGGTCGGCCGCCATCTTGGAAAAACGGCAAAACTTTGCACCACTATATCTCCAAAAGTGCTGAACAGAAAAAATTGAGACATGGCTCATTGTAAAGAACTCTCCATGGGGAATAAAATATGTTAATCTTAAAATAAAATTTGTCTTTATAATTTTATAATAATATAAATTATAATAAATAATATAAATTTATAATATAAATTTGTTAATTAATAAAATATGTTTGTCTGTCTGTTTGTCTGTCTGTTTGCAGCACTGCGTCTACACCGTTGCACGGAGAATCGCCAAACTTTGCACACATATTGGTCTTGCCCTGGAATAGACTGTGCCCAATTGATGACGTCATCGGTGACGTGGTTCGGCCGCCATCTTGGAAAAACCGAAAAACTTTGCACTTCTATATCTCCGAAAGTACTGAACAGAAAAAATTGAGACATGGCTCATTGTAAAGAACTCTAGATGGGGAATAAAATATGTTAATGATGACGTCATTGGTCACGTGGTTCGGCCGCCATCTTGGAAAAACCGCAAAACTTTCTATATGTAGAATCTTTCTATACGTAGAATAGCCAAACTTTGCACACTTATTTGGCTTGCCCTCTAATATACTGTGCCCAAATGATGACGTCATCGGTCACGTGGTTCGGCCGCCATCTTTGAAAAAATTTGCACCTCCATATCTCCGAAAGTGCTGAATAGAAAAAATTGAGACATGGCTCATTGTAAAGAACTGTCCATGGGGAATAAAATATGTTAATGATGACGTCATCAGTCACGTGGTTCGGCGGCCATCTTGGAAAAACCGAAAAAAAATTGCACCTCTATATCTCCGAAAGTACTGAACAGAAAAAATTGCTACATGGCTCATTGTAAAGAACTCTCCATGGGGAATAAAATAAGTAAATGATGACGTCATCAGTCACGTGGTTCGGTCGCCATCTTGGAAAAACGGCAAAACGTTGCGCCACTATATCTCCAAAAGTGCTGAACAGAAAAAATTGAGACATGGCTCATTGTAAAGAACTCTCCATGGGGAATAAAATATGTTAATGATGACATCATCAGTCACGTGGTCGGCCGCCATCTTGGAAAAACGGCAAAACTTTGCACCACGAAATCTCCAAAAGTGCTGAACAGAAAAAATTGAGACATGGCTCATTGTAAAGAACTCTCCATGCAGAATAAAATAGGTTAATGATGACGTCATATGTCACGTGGTCGGCCGCCATCTTGGAAAAACGGCAAAACTTTGCACCTCCATATCTCTGAAAGTACTGAATAGAAAAAATTGAGACACGGCTCATTGTAATGAACTCTCCATGGGGAATAAAATATGTTAATGATGACGTCACCGGTCACGTGGTGGGCTGCCATCTTGGAAAAACGGCAAAACTTTGCACCACCAAATCTCCAAAAGTGCTGAACAGAAAAAATTGAGACATGGCTCATTGTAAAGAACTCCCCATGGGGAATAAAATATGTTAATGATGATGTCATATGTCACGTGGTTCGGCCGCCATCTTGGAAAAACGGCAAAACTTTGCACCTCCATATCTCTGAAAGTACTGAATAGAAAAAATTGAGACATGGCTCATTGTAAAGAACTCTCCATGTGGAATAAAAAATGTTAATGATGACGTCATCGGTCACGTGGTTCGGCCGCCATCTTGGAAAAGCTTTGCACCTCTATATCTCCGAAAGTGCTGAACAGAAAAAATTGAGACATGGCTCATTGGAAAGAAATGTCCATGGGGCATAAAATATGTTAATGATGACGTCATAGGTCACGTGGTTCGGCCGCCATCTTGGAAAAACCGAAAAACTTTACACCTCCATATCTCCGAAAGTGCTGAACAGAAAAAATTGAGACATGGCTCATTGTAAATATCTCTCCATGGGGAATAAAATATGTTACTGATGACGTCATCAGTCACGTGGTTCGGCCGCCATCTTGGAAAAACCGAAAAACTTTGCACCTCCATATCTCCGAAAGTGCTGAATAGAAAAAATTGAGACATGGCTCATTGTAAAGAACTCTCCATGGGGAATAAAATATGTTAATGATGATATCATCGGTCACGTGGTTCGGCCGCCATCTTGGAAAAACCGAAAAACTTAGCACCTCTATGTGTCCAAAAGTGCTGAATAGAAAAAATTGAGACATGGCTCATTGTAAAGAATCCTCCATGGGGAATAAAATATGTTAATGATGACGTCATCGGTCACGTGGTTCAGCCGCCATCTTGGAAAAACCGAAAAACTCTGCACCTCCACATCTCCAAAAGTCCTGAATAGAAAAAATTGAGGCATGGCTCATTGTAAAGAACTCTCCATGTGGAATAAAAAATGTTAATGATGACGTCATCGGTCACGTGGTTCGGCCGCCATCTTGGAAAAGCTTTGCACCTCTATATCTCCGAAAGTGCTGAACAGAAAAAATTGAGACATGGCTCATTGGAAAGAAATGTCCATGGGAAATAAAATATGTTAATGATGACGTCATAGGTCACGTGGTTCGGCCGCCATCTTGGAAAAGCTTTGCACCTCTATATCTCCGAAAGTGCTGAACAGAAAAAATTGAGACATGGCTCATTGGAAAGAAATGTCCATGGGGAATAAAATATGTTAATGATGACGTCAGATGTCACGTGGTTCGGCCGCCATCTTGGAAAAACGGCAAAACTTTGCACCTCTATATCTCCAAAAGTGCTGAGCAGAAAAAATTGAGACATGGCTCATTGTAAAGAACTCTCCATGGGGAATAAAATATGTTAATGATGACATCATCTATCACGTGGTTCAGCCGCCATATTTGTTCTAAATGGCCGATAAAAAAGTACACTCCGGCAAGTCCTCGGTCTCTGACCGATTTTTCATTTGTCTGTTTGTCTGTTTGTCTGTTTGTCTGTTTGCAGCACTACGTCTACACCGTTGCACGTAGAATCGCCAAACTTTGCACACGTATTTGTCTTGCCCTCTAATATATTGTGCCCAATTGATGACGTCATCGGTGACGTGGTTCGGCCGCCATCTTGGAAAAACCAAAAAACGTTGCACCTCTATATCTCCGAAAGTACTGAACAGAAAAAATTGAGACATGGCTCATTGTAAAGAACTCTCCATGCGGAATAAAATATGTAAATGATGACGTCATCAGTCACGTGGTTCGGTCGCCATCTTGGAAAAACGGCAAAACGTTGCGCCACGATATCTCCAAAAGTGCTGAACAGAAAAAATTGAGACATGGCTCATTGTAAAGAACTCTCCATGGGGAATAAAATATGTTAATGATGACGTCATATGTCACGTGGTCGGCCGCCATCTTGGAAAAACGGCAAAACTTTGCACCACTATATCGCCAAAAGTGCTGAACAGAAAAAATTGAGACATGGCTCATTGTAAAGAACTCCACATGGGGAATAAAATATGTTAATGATG
This sequence comes from Myxine glutinosa, assembly GCF_964187855.1. Classification (NCBI taxonomy): domain Eukaryota; kingdom Metazoa; phylum Chordata; class Myxini; order Myxiniformes; family Myxinidae; genus Myxine; species Myxine glutinosa. The sequence goes on from NC_136263.1 coordinate 74,913,348, forward strand.
ACGTCATCAGTCACGTGGTCGGCCGCCATCTTTGAAAAACGGCAAAACTTTGCACTACGAAATCTCCAAAAGTGCTGAACAGAAAAAATTGAGACATGGCTCATTGTAAAAAACTCTCCATGGGGAATAAAATATGTTAATGATGTCATATGTCACGTGGTCGGCCGCCATCTTGGAAAAACGGCAAAACTTTGCACCACTATATCTCCAAAAGTGCTGAACAGAAAAAATTGAGACATGGCTCATTGTAAAGACCTCTCCATGGGGAATAAAATATGTTAATGATGATGCCATCGGTCATGTGGTTCGGCCGCCATCTTGGAAAAACGGCAAAAACTTTGCACCACTATATCTCCAAAAGTGCAGAATGGAAAAAATTGAGACATGGCTCATTGTAAAGACCTCTCCATGGGGAATAAAATTTGTTAATGATGACATCATATGTCACGTGGTTCGGCCGCCATCTTGGAAAAACCGAAACCTCCACATCTCCGAAAGTGCTGAATAGAAAAAATTGAGACATGGCTCATTGAAAAGAACTCTCCATGGGGAATAAAATATGTTAATGATGACGTCATCGGTCACGTGGTTCGGCCGCCATATTTGTCCTAAATGGCCAATAAAAAAGTACATTCCGGCAAGTCCTCGGTCTCTGACCGATTTTTCATTACTTGCCGGAAAAATTTTCCGGCAAGTATGTTGATCTGTTCGTTTGTTACTTGCCGGAAAAATTTTCCGGCAAGTATGTTGATCTGTTCGTTTGTTACTTGCCGGAAAAATTTTCCGGCAAGTATGTTGATCTGTTCGTTTGTTACTTGCCGGAAAAATTTTCCGGCAAGTATGTTGATCTGTTCGTTTGTTTGTCTGTCTGTCTGTTTGTCTGTCTGTTTGTCTGTCTGTTTGTCTGTTTGCAGCACTGCGTCTACACCGTTGCACGGAGAATCGCCAAACTTTGCACACATAATGGTCTTGCCCTCTAATATACTGTGCCTCAATGATGACGTCATCAGTGACGTGGTTCGGCCGCCATCTTGGATAAACCGAATAAATTTGCACCTCTATATCTCCGAAAGTACTGAACAGAAAAAATTGAGACATGGCTCATTGTAAAGAACTCTCCATGGGGAATAAAATATGTAAATGATGACGTCATCAGTCACGTGGTTCGGTCGCCATCTTGGAAAAACGGCAAATCGTTGCGCCACTATATCTCCAAAAGTGCTGAACAGAAAAAATTGAGACATGGCTCATTGGAAAGAACTCTCCATGGGGAATAAAATATGTTAATGATGACGTCATATGTCACGTGGTCGGCCGCCATCTTGGAAAAACGGCAAAACTTTGCACCACTATATCTCCAAAAGTGCTGAACAGAATAATTGAGACATGGCTCATTGTAAAGAACTCTCCATGGGGAATAAAATATGTTAATGATGACGTCATCAGTCACGTGGTCGGCCGCCATCTTGGAAAAACGGCAAAACTTTGCACCACAAAATCTCCAAAAGTGCTGAACAGAAAAAATTGAGACATGGCTCATTGTAAAGAACTCTCCATGGGGAATAAAATATGTTAATGATGACGCCATCGGTCACGTGGTTCGGCCGCCATCTTGGAAAAATGGGAAAACTTTGCACCACTATATCTCCAAAAGTGCAGAATGGAAAAAATTGAGACATGGCTCATTGTAAAGAACTCTCAATGGGGAATAAAATATGTTAATGATGACGTCATATGTCACGTGGTTCGGCCGCCATCTTGGAAAAACCGAAAAATTGTGCACCTCCATATCTCTGAAAGTGCTGAATAGAAAAAATTGAGACATGGCTCATTGTAAAGAACTCTCCATGGGGAATAAAATATGTTAATGATGACATCATAGGTCACGTGGTTCGGCTGCCATCTTGGAAAAACCGAAAAACGTAGCACCTCCATATCTCCAAAAGTGCTGAATAGAAAAAGTTGAGACATGGCTCTTTGTGAAGAACTCTCCATGGGGAATAATATATGTTAATGATGACGTCATCTATCACGTGGTTCGGACGCCATATTTGTCTTAAATGGCCGATAAAAGAGTACATTCCGGCAAGTCCTCGGTCTCTGACCGATTTTTCATTACTTGCCGGAAAAATTTTCCGGCAAGTATGTTGATCTGTTCGTTTGTTTGTCTGTCTGTCTGTTTGTCTGTCTGTTTGTCTGTCTGTTTGTCTGTTTGCAGCACTGCGTCTACACCGTTGCACGGAGAATCGCCAAACTTTGCACACATAATGGTCTTGCCCTCTAATATACTGTGCCTCAATGATGACGTCATCAGTGACGTGGTTCGGCCGCCATCTTGGATAAACCGAATAAATTTGCACCTCTATATCTCCGAAAGTACTGAACAGAAAAAATTGACACATGGCTCATTGTAAAGAACTCTCCATGGGGAATAAAATATGTAAATGATGACGTCATAGGTCACGTGGTTCGGTCGCCATCTTGGAAAAACGGCAAATCGTTGCGCCACTATATCTCCAAAAGTGCTGAACAGAAAAAATTGAGACATGGCTCATTGGAAAGAACTCTCCATGGGGAATAAAATATGTTAATGATGACGTCATATGTCACGTGGTCGGCCGCCATCTTGGAAAAACGGCAAAACTTTGTACCACGATATCTCCAAAAGTGCTGAACAGAAAAAATTGAGACATGGCTCATTGTAAAGAACTCTCCATGGGGAATAAAATATGTTAATGATGACGTCATATGTCACGTGGTCGGCCGCCATCTTGGAAAAACGGCAAAACTTTGCACCACAAAATCTCCAAAAGTGCTGAACAGAAAAAATTGAGACATGGCTCATTGTAAAGAACTCTCCATGGGGAATAAAATATGTTAATGATGACGCCATCGGTCACGTGGTTCGGCCGCCATCTTGGAAAAATGGGAAAACTTTGCACCACTATATCTCCAAAAGTGCAGAATGGAAAAAATTGAGACATGGCTCATTGTAAAGAACTCTCAATGGGGAATAAAATATGTTAATGATGACGTCATATGTCACGTGGTTCGGCCGCCATCTTGGAAAAACCGAAAAATTGTGCACCTCCATATCTCTGAAAGTGCTGAATAGAAAAAATTGAGACATGGCTCATTGTAAAGAACTCTCCATGGGGAATAAAATATGTTAATGATGACATCATAGGTCACGTGGTTCGGCTGCCATCTTGGAAAAACCGAAAAACGTAGCACCTCCATATCTCCAAAAGTGCTGAATAGAAAAAGTTGAGACATGGCTCTTTGTGAAGAACTCTCCATGGGGAATAATATATGTTAATGATGACGTCATCTATCACGTGGTTCGGACGCCATATTTGTCTTAAATGGCCGATAAAAGAGTACATTCCGGCAAGTCCTCGGTCTCTGACCGATTTTTCATTACTTGCCGGAAAAATTTTCCGGCAAGTATGTTGATCTGTTCGTTTGTTTGTCTGTCTGTCTGTTTGTCTGTCTGTTTGTCTGTCTGTTTGTCTGTTTGCAGCACTGCGTCTACACCGTTGCACGGAGAATCGCCAAACTTTGCACACATAATGGTCTTGCCCTCTAATATACTGTGCCTCAATGATGACGTCATCAGTGACGTGGTTCGGCCGCCATCTTGGAAAAGCCGAAAAACTTTGCACCTCTATATCTCCGAAAGTACTGAATAGAAAAAATTGACACATGGCTCATTGTAAAGAACTCTCCATGGGGAATAAAATATGTTAATGTTGACGTCATAGGTCACGTGGTTCGGCCGCCATCTTGGAAAAACGGCAAAAATTTGCACCTCCATATCTCTGAAAGTACTGAATAGAAAAAATTGAGACATGGCTCATTGTAAAGAACTCTCCATGGGGAATAAAATATGTTAATGATGACGTCATCAGTCACGTGGTCGGCCGCCATCTTGGAAAAACGGCAAAACTTTGTACCACGATATCTCCAAAAGTGCTGAACAGAAAAAATTGAGACATGGCTCATTGTAAAGAACTCTCCATGGGGAATAAAATATGTTAATGATGACGTCATATGTCACGTGGTCGGCCGCCATCTTGGAAAAATGGCAAAATTTTGCACCACTATATCTCCAAAAGTGCTGAACAGAAAAAATTGAGACATGGCTCATTGTAAAGAACTCTCCATGGGGAATAAAATATGTTAATGATGACGTCATATGTCACGTGGTTCGGCCGCCATCTTGGAAAAACCAAAAAAAATGCACCTCCATATCTCTGAAAGTGCTGAATAGAAAAAATTGAGACATGGCTCATTGTAAAGAACTCTCCATGGGGAATAAAATATGTTAATGATGACTTCATCGGTCACGTGGTTCGGCCGCCATCTTGGAAAAACGGCAAAACTTTGCACCACGATATCTCCAAAAGTGCTGAACAGAAAAAATTGAGACATGGCTCATTGTAAAGAACTCTCCATGGGGAATAAAATATGTTAATGATGACGCCATATGTCACGTGGTCGGCCGCCATCTTGGAAAAACGGCAAAACTTTGCACCACTCTATCTCCAAAAGTGCAGAATGGAAAAAATTGAGACATGGCTCATTGTAAAGAACTCTCCATGGGGAATAAAATATGTTAATGATGACGTCATCTATCACGTGGTTCAGCCGCCATATTTGTTCTAAATGGCCGATAAAAAAGTACATTCCGGCAAGTCCTCGGTCTCTGACCGATTTTTCATTTGTCTGTTTGTCTGTTTGTCTGTCTGTTTGTCTGTCTGTTTGTCTGTTTGCAGCACTGCGTCTACACCGTTGCACGGAGAATCGCCAAACTTTGCACACATAATGGTCTTGCCCTCTAATATACTGTGCCCCAATGATGACGTCATCGGTGACGTGGTTCGGCCGCCATCTTGGAAAAACCGAATAAATTTGCACCTCTATATCTCCGAAAGTACTGAACAGAAAAAATTGAGACATGGCTCATTGTAAAGAACTCTCCATGGGGAATAAAATATGTAAATGATGACGTCATCAGTCACGTGGTTCGGTCGCCATCTTGGAAAAACGGCAAATCGTTGCGCCACTATATCTCCAAAAGTGCTGAACAGAAAAAATTGAGACATGGCTCATTGGAAAGAACTCTCCATGGGGAATAAAATATGTTAATGATGACGTCATATGTCACGTGGTCGGCCGCCATCTTGGAAAAACGGCAAAACTTTGCACCACTATATCTCCAAAAGTGCTGAACAGAAATAATTGAGACATGGCTCATTGTAAAGAACTCTCCATGGGGAATAAAATATGTTAATGATGACGTCATCAGTCACGTGGTCGGCCGCCATCTTGGAAAAACGGCAAAACTTTGCACCACAAAATCTCCAAAAGTGCTGAACAGAAAAAATTGAGACATGGCTCATTGTAAAGAACTCTCCATGGGGAATAAAATATGTTAATGATGACGCCATCGGTCACGTGGTTCGGCCGCCATCTTGGAAAAATGGGAAAACTTTGCACCACAAAATCTCCAAAAGTGCTGAACAGAAAAAGTTGAGACATGGCTCTTTGTGAAGAACTCTCCATGGGGAATAATATATGTTAATGATGACGTCATCTATCACGTGGTTCGGACGCCATATTTGTCTTAAATGGCCGATAAAAGAGTACATTCCGGCAAGTCCTCGGTCTCTGACCGATTTTTCATTTGTCTGTCTGTCTGTTTGTCTGTCTGTTTGTCTGTCTGTTTGTCTGTTTGCAGCACTGCGTCTACACCGTTGCACGGAGAATCGCCAAACTTTGCACACATAATGGTCTTGCCCTCTAATATACTGTGCCTCAATGATGACGTCATCAGTGACGTGGTTCGGCCGCCATCTTGGATAAACCGAATAAATTTGCACCTCTATATCTCCGAAAGTACTGAACAGAAAAAATTGAGACATGGCTCATTGTAAAGAACTCTCCATGGGGAATAAAATATGTAAATGATGACGTCATCAGTCACGTGGTTCGGTCGCCATCTTGGAAAAACGGCAAATCGTTGCGCCACTATATCTCCAAAAGTGCTGAACAGAAAAAATTGAGACATGGCTCATTGGAAAGAACTCTCCATGGGGAATAAAATATGTTAATGATGACGTCATATGTCACGTGGTCGGCCGCCATCTTGGAAAAACGGCAAAACTTTGCACCACTATATCTCCAAAAGTGCTGAACAGAATAATTGAGACATGGCTCATTGTAAAGAACTCTCCATGGGGAATAAAATATGTTAATGATGACGTCATCAGTCACGTGGTCGGCCGCCATCTTGGAAAAACGGCAAAACTTTGCACCACAAAATCTCCAAAAGTGCTGAACAGAAAAAATTGAGACATGGCTCATTGTAAAGAACTCTCCATGGGGAATAAAATATGTTAATGATGACGCCATCGGTCACGTGGTTCGGCCGCCATCTTGGAAAAATGGGAAAACTTTGCACCACTATATCTCCAAAAGTGCAGAATGGAAAAAATTGAGACATGGCTCATTGTAAAGAACTCTCAATGGGGAATAAAATATGTTAATGATGACGTCATATGTCACGTGGTTCGGCCGCCATCTTGGAAAAACCGAAAAATTGTGCACCTCCATATCTCTGAAAGTGCTGAATAGAAAAAATTGAGACATGGCTCATTGTAAAGAACTCTCCATGGGGAATAAAATATGTTAATGATGACATCATAGGTCACGTGGTTCGGCTGCCATCTTGGAAAAACCGAAAAACGTAGCACCTCCATATCTCCAAAAGTGCTGAATAGAAAAAGTTGAGACATGGCTCTTTGTGAAGAACTCTCCATGGGGAATAATATATGTTAATGATGACGTCATCTATCACGTGGTTCGGACGCCATATTTGTCTTAAATGGCCGATAAAAGAGTACATTCCGGCAAGTCCTCGGTCTCTGACCGATTTTTCATTACTTGCCGGAAAAATTTTCCGGCAAGTATGTTGATCTGTTCGTTTGTTTGTCTGTCTGTCTGTTTGTCTGTCTGTTTGTCTGTCTGTTTGTCTGTTTGCAGCACTGCGTCTACACCGTTGCACGGAGAATCGCCAAACTTTGCACACATAATGGTCTTGCCCTCTAATATACTGTGCCTCAATGATGACGTCATCAGTGACGTGGTTCGGCCGCCATCTTGGAAAAGCCGAAAAACTTTGCACCTCTATATCTCCGAAAGTACTGAATAGAAAAAATTGACACATGGCTCATTGTAAAGAACTCTCCATGGGGAATAAAATATGTTAATGTTGACGTCATAGGTCACGTGGTTCGGCCGCCATCTTGGAAAAACGGCAAAAATTTGCACCTCCATATCTCTGAAAGTACTGAATAGAAAAAATTGAGACATGGCTCATTGTAAAGAACTCTCCATGGGGAATAAAATATGTTAATGATGACGTCATCAGTCACGTGGTCGGCCGCCATCTTGGAAAAACGGCAAAACTTTGTACCACGATATCTCCAAAAGTGCTGAACAGAAAAAATTGAGACATGGCTCATTGTAAAGAACTCTCCATGGGGAATAAAATATGTTAATGATGACGTCATATGTCACGTGGTCGGCCGCCATCTTGGAAAAATGGCAAAATTTTGCACCACTATATCTCCAAAAGTGCTGAACAGAAAAAATTGAGACATGGCTCATTGTAAAGAACTCTCCATGGGGAATAAAATATGTTAATGATGACGTCATATGTCACGTGGTTCGGCCGCCATCTTGGAAAAACCAAAAAAAATGCACCTCCATATCTCTGAAAGTGCTGAATAGAAAAAATTGAGACATGGCTCATTGTAAAGAACTCTCCATGGGGAATAAAATATGTTAATGATGACTTCATCGGTCACGTGGTTCGGCCGCCATCTTGGAAAAACGGCAAAACTTTGCACCACGATATCTCCAAAAGTGCTGAACAGAAAAAATTGAGACATGGCTCATTGTAAAGAACTCTCCATGGGGAATAAAATATGTTAATGATGACGCCATATGTCACGTGGTCGGCCGCCATCTTGGAAAAACGGCAAAACTTTGCACCACTCTATCTCCAAAAGTGCAGAATGGAAAAAATTGAGACATGGCTCATTGTAAAGAACTCTCCATGGGGAATAAAATATGTTAATGATGACGTCATCTATCACGTGGTTCAGCCGCCATATTTGTTCTAAATGGCCGATAAAAAAGTACATTCCGGCAAGTCCTCGGTCTCTGACCGATTTTTCATTTGTCTGTTTGTCTGTTTGTCTGTCTGTTTGTCTGTCTGTTTGTCTGTTTGCAGCACTGCGTCTACACCGTTGCACGGAGAATCGCCAAACTTTGCACACATAATGGTCTTGCCCTCTAATATACTGTGCCCCAATGATGACGTCATCGGTGACGTGGTTCGGCCGCCATCTTGGAAAAACCGAATAAATTTGCACCTCTATATCTCCGAAAGTACTGAACAGAAAAAATTGAGACATGGCTCATTGTAAAGAACTCTCCATGGGGAATAAAATATGTAAATGATGACGTCATCAGTCACGTGGTTCGGTCGCCATCTTGGAAAAACGGCAAATCGTTGCGCCACTATATCTCCAAAAGTGCTGAACAGAAAAAATTGAGACATGGCTCATTGGAAAGAACTCTCCATGGGGAATAAAATATGTTAATGATGACGTCATATGTCACGTGGTCGGCCGCCATCTTGGAAAAACGGCAAAACTTTGCACCACTATATCTCCAAAAGTGCTGAACAGAAATAATTGAGACATGGCTCATTGTAAAGAACTCTCCATGGGGAATAAAATATGTTAATGATGACGTCATCAGTCACGTGGTCGGCCGCCATCTTGGAAAAACGGCAAAACTTTGCACCACAAAATCTCCAAAAGTGCTGAACAGAAAAAATTGAGACATGGCTCATTGTAAAGAACTCTCCATGGGGAATAAAATATGTTAATGATGACGCCATCGGTCACGTGGTTCGGCCGCCATCTTGGAAAAATGGGAAAACTTTGCACCACAAAATCTCCAAAAGTGCTGAACAGAAAAAGTTGAGACATGGCTCTTTGTGAAGAACTCTCCATGGGGAATAATATATGTTAATGATGACGTCATCTATCACGTGGTTCGGACGCCATATTTGTCTTAAATGGCCGATAAAAGAGTACATTCCGGCAAGTCCTCGGTCTCTGACCGATTTTTCATTTGTCTGTCTGTCTGTTTGTCTGTCTGTTTGTCTGTCTGTTTGTCTGTTTGCAGCACTGCGTCTACACCGTTGCACGGAGAATCGCCAAACTTTGCACACATAATGGTCTTGCCCTCTAATATACTGTGCCTCAATGATGACGTCATCAGTGACGTGGTTCGGCCGCCATCTTGGATAAACCGAATAAATTTGCACCTCTATATCTCCGAAAGTACTGAACAGAAAAAATTGAGACATGGCTCATTGTAAAGAACTCTCCATGGGGAATAAAATATGTTAATGATGACGTCATATGTCACGTGGTCGGCCGCCATCTTGGAAAAACGGCAAAAATTTGCACCACTATATCTCCAAAAGTGCTGAACAGAAAAAATTGAGACATGGCTCATTGTAAAGAACTCTCCATGGGGAATAAAATATGTAAATGATGACGTCATCAGTCACGTGGTTCGGTCGCCATCTTGGAAAAACGGCAAATCGTTGCGCCACTATATCTCCAAAAGTGCTGAACAGAAAAAATTGAGACATGGCTCATTGGAAAGAACTCTCCATGGGGAATAAAATATGTTAATGATGACGTCATATGTCACGTGGTCGGCCGCCATCTTGGAAAAACGGCAAAACTTTGCACCACTATATCTCCAAAAGTGCTGAACAGAATAATTGAGACATGGCTCATTGTAAAGAACTCTCCATGGGGAATAAAATATGTTAATGATGACGTCATCAGTCACGTGGTCGGCCGCCATCTTGGAAAAACGGCAAAACTTTGCACCACAAAATCTCCAAAAGTGCTGAACAGAAAAAATTGAGACATGGCTCATTGTAAAGAACTCTCCATGGGGAATAAAATATGTTAATGATGACGCCATCGGTCACGTGGTTCGGCCGCCATCTTGGAAAAATGGGAAAACTTTGCACCACTATATCTCCAAAAGTGCAGAATGGAAAAAATTGAGACATGGCTCATTGTAAAGAACTCTCAATGGGGAATAAAATATGTTAATGATGACGTCATATGTCACGTGGTTCGGCCGCCATCTTGGAAAAACCGAAAAATTGTGCACCTCCATATCTCTGAAAGTGCTGAATAGAAAAAATTGAGACATGGCTCATTGTAAAGAACTCTCCATGGGGAATAAAATATGTTAATGATGACATCATAGGTCACGTGGTTCGGCTGCCATCTTGGAAAAACCGAAAAACGTAGCACCTCCATATCTCCAAAAGTGCTGAATAGAAAAAGTTGAGACATGGCTCTTTGTGAAGAACTCTCCATGGGGAATAATATATGTTAATGATGACGTCATCTATCACGTGGTTCGGACGCCATATTTGTCTTAAATGGCCGATAAAAGAGTACATTCCGGCAAGTCCTCGGTCTCTGACCGATTTTTCATTTGTCTGTTTGTCTGTTTGTCTGTTTGTCTGTCTGTTTGTCTGTTTGCAGCACTGCGTCTACACCGTTGCACGGAGAATCGCCAAACTTTGCACACATAATGGTCTTGCCCTCTAATATACTGTGCCTCAATGATGACGTCATCGGTGACGTGGTTCGGCCGCCATCTTGGAAAAACCGAAAAACTTTGCACCTCTATATCTCCGAAAGTACTGTACAGAAAAAATTGAGACATGGCTCATTGTAAAGAACTCTCCATGGGGAATAAAATATGTTAATGATGACGTCATATGTCACGTGGTCGGCCGCCATCTTGGAAAAACGGCAAAAATTTGCACCACTATATCTCCAAAAGTGCTGAACAGAAAAAATTGAGACATGGCTCATTGTAAAGAACTCTCCATGGGGAATAAAATATGTTAATGATGACGTAATCAGTCACGTGGTCGGCCGCCATCTTGGAAAAACCGAAAAACTTAGCACCTCCATATCTCCGAAAGTGCTGAATAGAAAAAATTGAGACATGGCTCATTGTAAAGAACTCTCCATGGGGAATAAAATATGTTAATGATGATGTCATCGGTCACGTGGTTCGGCCGCCATCTTTGAAAAACCGAAAAACTCTGCACCTCCACATCTCAAAAGTCCTGAATAGAAAAAATTGAGACATGGCTCATTGTAAAGAACTCTCCATGGGGAATAAAATATGTTAATGATGACGTCATCAGTCACGTGGTTCGGCCGCCATCTTGGAAAATGGCAAAATTTTGCACCACTATATCTCCAAAAGTGCTGAACAGAAAAAATTGAGCTCATTGTAAAGAACTCTCCATGGGGAATAAAATGTTAGTGATGACGTCATTGGTCACGTGGTTCGGCCGCCATCTTGGAAAAAGTTTGCAACTCGATATCTCCGAAAGTGCTGAACAGAAAAAATTGAGACATGGCTCATTGTAAAGAACTCTCCATGGGGAATAAAATATGTTAATGATGACGTCATCGGTCAGGTGGTTCGGCCGCCATCTTGGAAAAACCGAAAAACTTTGCACGTCCATATCTCCGAAAGTGCTGAACAGAAAAAATTGAGACATGGCTCATTGTAAAGAACTCTCCATGGGGAATAAAATATGTTAATGATGACGTCATTGGTCACGTGGTTCAGCCGCCATATTTGTCCTAAATGGCCGATAAAAAAGTAAATTCCGGCAAGTCCTCGGTCTCTGACCGATTTTTCATCTGTTTGTCTGTCTGTTTGTCTGTTTGCAGCACTACGTCTACACCGTTGCACGTAGAATCACCAAACTTTGCACACGTATTTGTCTTGCCCTCTAATATACTGTGCCCAAATGATGACGTCATCGGTCACGTGGTTCGGCCGCCATCTTGGAAAAACCGAAAAATTTTGCACCTCGATATCTCAGTGCTGAACAGAAAAAATTGAGACATGGCTCATTGTAAAGAACTCTCCATGGGGAATAAAATATGTTAATGATGACGTCATCGGTCACGTGGTTCGGCCGCCATCTTGGGAAAAACGAAAATTTTTGCACCTCCATATCTCCGAAAGTCCTGAACAGAAAAAATTGAGACATGGCTCATTGTAAAGAACTCTCCATGGGGAATAAAATATGTTAATGATGACGTCATCAGTCACGTGGTTCGGCCGCCATCTTGGAAAAACCGAAAAACTTGCACCTCTATATCTCCGAAAGTACTGAACAGAAAAAATTGAGACATGGCTCATTGTAAAGAACTTTCCATGGGGAATAAAATATGTAAATGATGACGTCATCAGTCACGTGGTTCGGTCGCCATCTTGGAAAAACGGCAAAACTTTGCACCACTATATCTCCAAAAGTGCTGAACAGACAAAATTGAGACATGGCTCATTGTAAAGAACTCTCCATGGGGAATAAAATATGTTAATGATGACGTCATCAGTCACGTGGTCGGCCGCCATCTCGGAAAAACGGCAAAACTTTGCACCTCGATATCTCAAAGTGCTGAACAGAAAAAATTGAGACATGGCTCATTGTGAAGAACTCTCCAGGGGGAATAAAATATGTAAATGATGACATCATCAGTCACGTGGTTCGGTCGCCATCTTGGAAAAACGGCAAAACGTTACGCCACTATATCTCCAAAAGTGCTGAACAGCAAAAATTGAGGCATGGCTCATTGTAAAGAACTCTCCATGGGGAATAAAATATGTTAATGATGACGTCATCGGTCACGTGGTTCGGCCGCCATATTTGTCCTAAATGGCCGATAAAAAAGTACATTCCGGCAAGTCCTCGGTCTCTGACCGATTTTTCATTTGTCTGTTTGTCTGTTTGTCTGTTTGTCTGTTTGTCTGTTTGCAGCACTACGTCTACACCGTTGCACGTAGAATCACCAAACTTTGCACACGTATTTGTCTTGCCCTCTAATATACTGTGCCCAAATGATGACGTCATCGGTCACGTGGTTCGGCCGCCATCTTGGAAAAACCGAAAAATTTTGCACCTCGATATCTCAAAGTGCTGAACAGAAAAAATTGAGACATGGCTCATTGTAAAGAACTCTCCATGGGGAATAAAATATGTTAATGATGACGTCATCGGTCACGTGGTTCGGCCGCCATCTTGGAAAAAACGAAAATTTTTGCACCTCCATATCTCCGAAAGTCCTGAACAGAAAAAATTGAGACATGGCTCATTGTAAAGAACTCACCATGGGGAATAAAATATGTTAATGATGACGTCATCGTTCACGTGATTCGGCCGCCATCTTGGAAAATCCGAAAAACTTTGCACCTCCATATCTCCGAAAGTGCTGAATAGAAAAAATTGAGACATGGCTCATTGTAAAGAACTCTCCATGGGGAATAAAATATGTTAATGATGACGTCATATGTCACGTGGTCGGCCGCCATCTTGGAAAAACGGCAAAACTTTGCACCACTATATCTCCAAAAGTGCTGAACAGAAAAAATTGAGACATGGCTCATTGGAAAGAACTCTCCATGGGGAATAAAATATGTTAATGATGACGTCATATGTCACGTGGTTCGGCCGCCATCTTGGAAAAAAATTGCACCTCCATATCTCTGAAAGTGCTGAATATAAAAAATTGAGACATGGCTCATTGAAAAGAACTCTCCATGGGGAATAAAATAAGTTACTGATGACGTCATCTATCACGTGTTTCGGCCACCATATTTGTCCTAAATGGCCGATAAAAAAGTACATTCCGGCAAGTCCTCGGTCTCTGACCGATTTTTCATTTGTCTGTCTGTCTGTTTGCAGCACTGCGTCTGCAGCACTGCGTCTGCACCGTTGCACGTAGAATCGCCAAACTTTGCACACATATTGGTCTTGCCCGGGAATAGACTGTGCCCAATTGATGACGTCATGGGTCACGTGGTTCGGCCGCCATCTTGGAAAAACTTTGCACCTCTATATCTCCGAAAGTGCTGAACAGAAAAAATTGAGACATGGCTCATTGTAAAGAACTCTCCATGGGGAATAAAAATATTAATGATGTCATAGGTCACGTGGTTCGGCCGCCATCTTGGAAATACCAAAAAATTTGCACCTCCATATCTCCTAAAGTACTGAATAGAAAAAATTGAGACATGGCTCATTGTAAAGAACTCTCCATGGGGAATAAAAATGTTAATGATGACGTCATAGGTCACGTGGTTCGGCCGCCATCTTGGAAAAACTGAAAAATTTAGCAGTTCCATATTTCCAAAAGTGCTGAACAGAAAAATTGAGACATGGCTCATTGTGAAGAACTCACCATGGGGAATAAAATATGTTAATGATGACGTCATCATTCACGTGATTCGGCCGCCATCTTGGAAAAACCGAAAAACTTAGCACCTCTGTATCTCCAAAAGTGCTGAATAGAAAAAATTGACACATGCCTCATTGTAAAGAACTCTCCATGGGAAATAAAATATGTTAATAATGACGTCATAGGTCACGTGGTTCGGCCGCCATCTTGGAAAAACCGAAAAACTTAGCACCTCTGTATCTCCAAAAATGCTGAATAGAAAAAATTGAGACATGGCTCATTCTAAAGAACTCCCCATGGGGAATAAAATATGTTAATGACGTCATCAGTCACGTGGTTCGGCCGCCATCTTGGAAAAACGGCAAAAATTTGCACCACTATATCTCCAAAAGTGCTGAACAGAAAAAATTGAGACATGGCTCATTGTAAAGAACTCTCCATGGGGAATAACATAAGTTAATGATGACGTCATCGGTCAGGTGGTTCGGCCGCCATCTTGGAAAAACCGAAAAACTTAGCACCTCTATCTCGAAAAGTGCTGAATAGAAAAAATTGAGACATGGCTCATTGTAAAGAACTCTCCATGGGGAATAAAATATGTTAATGATGACGTCGTCGGTCACGTGGTTCGGCAGCCATATTTGTCCTAAATGGCCGATAAAAAAGTAAATCCCGGCAAGTCATCGGTCTCTGACCGATTTTTCATCTGTCTGTCTGTTTGTCTGTCTGTTTGCAGCACTATGTCCACACCGTTGCATGTAGAATCGCCAAACTTTGCACACGTATTTGTCTTGACCTGGAATAGACTGTGCCCAATTGATGACGTCATCGGTCACGTGGTTCGACCGCCATCTTGGAAAAACGAAAAACTTTGGACCTCCATATCTCCGAAAGTGCTGAATAGAAAAAATTGAGACATGGCTCATTGGAAAGAACTCCATGGGGAATAAAATATGTTAATGATGACGTCATCGGTCACGTGGTTCGGCCGCCATCTTGGAAAAACTTTGCACCTCGATATCTCCGAAAGTGCTGTACAGAAAAAATTGAGACATGGCTCATTGCAAAGAACTCTCCATGGGGAATAAAATATGTTAATGATGACGTCATCGGCCATGTGGTTCGGCCGCCATATTTGTCCTAAATGGCCGATAAAGTAAATTCCGGCAAGTCCTCGGTCTCTGACCGATTTTTCATTACTTGCCGGAAAAAAATTTCCGGCAAGTATGTTGATCTGTTCGTTTGTTACTTGCCGGAAAGGATTCCGGCAAGTATGTTGATCTGTTCGTTTGTTTGTTACTTGCCGGAAAAGATTCCGGCAAGTATGTTGATCTGTTCGTTTGTTTGTCTGTCTGTTTGTCTGTCTGTCTGCAGCACTGTGTCTACACCGTTGGACGTAGAATCGCCAAACTTTGCACACATATTGGTCTTGCCCTGGAATAGACTGTGCCCAATTGATGACGTCATCGGTGACGTGGTTCGGCCGCCATCTTGGAAAAACCGAAAAACTTTGCACCTCTATATCTCCGAAAGTACTGAACAGAAAAAATTGAGACATGGCTCATTGTAAAGAACTCTCCATGGGGAATAAAATATGTTAATGATGACGTCATATGTCACGTGGTCGGCCGCCATCTTGGAAAAACGGCAAAATGTTGCGCCACTATATCTCCAAAAGTTCTGAACAGAAAAAATTGAGACATGGCTCATTGTAAAGAACTCTCCATGGGGAATAAAATATGTTAATGATGATGTCATATGTCACGTGGTCGGCCACCATCTTGGAAAAACGGCAAAACTTTGCACCACTATATCTCCAAAAGTGCTGAACAGAAAAAATTGAGACATGGCTCATTGTAAAGAACTCCATGGGGAATAAAATATGTTAATGATGACGTCATCAGTCACGTGGTCGGCCGCCATCTTGGAAAAACCGAAAAACCTAGCACCTCCATATCTTCAAAAGTGCTGAATAGAAAAAATGGAGACATGGCTCATTGAAAAGAACTCTACATGCGGAATAAAATATGTTAATGATGACGTCATAGGTCACGTGGTTCGGCCGCCATCTTGGAAAATCCGAAAAACTTTGCACCTCCATATCTCCGAAAGTGCTGAATAGATAAAATTGAGACATGGCTCATTGTAAATAACTCTCCATGGGGAATAAAATATGTTAATGATGACATTATAGGTCACGTGGTTCGGCCGCCATCTTGGAAAAACCGAAAAACTTAGCACCTCTATCTCCGAAAGTGCTGAATAGAAACAATTGAGATGTGGCTCATTGTAAAGAACTCTCTATGGGGAATAAAATATGTTAATGATGACGTCATAGGTCACGTGGTTCGGCCGCCATCTTGGAAAAACGGGAAAAATTTGCACCACTATATCTCCAAAAGTGCAGAATGGAAAAAATTGAGACATGGCTCATTGTAAAGAACTCTCCATGGGGAATAAAATATGTTAATGATGACGTCATAGGTCACGTGGTTCGGCCGCCATCTTGGAAAAACCGAAAAACTTAGCACCTCTGTTTCTCCGAAAGTGCTGAATAGAAAAAATTGAGACATGGCTCTTTGTAAAGAACCCTCCATGGGGAATAAAATATGTTAATGATGACGTCATCGGTCACGTGGTTCGGCCGCCATATTTGTCCTAAATGGCCGATAAAAAAGTACATTCCGGCAAGTCCTCGGTCTCTGACCGATTTTTCATTACTTGCCGGAAAAGATTCCGGCAAGTATGTTGATCTGTTCGTTTGTCTGTTTGTCTGTCTGTCTGTTTGTCTGTTTGCTGCACTACGTCTACACCGTTGCACGTAGAATCACCAAACTTTGCACACGTATTTGTCTTGCCCTCTAATATACTGTGCCCAAATGATGACGTCATCGGTCACGTGGTTCGGCCGCCATCTTGGAAAAACCGAAAAATTTTGCACCTCGATATCTCAAAGTGCTGAACAGAAAAAATTGAGACATGGCTCATTGTAAAGAACTCTCCATGGGGAATAAAATATGTTAATGATGACGTCATCGGTCACGTGGTTCGGCCGCCATCTTGGAAAAAGCGAAAAATTTTGCACCTCCATATCTCCAAAAGTCCTGAACAGAAAAAATTGAGACATGGCTCATTGTAAAGAACTCTCCATGGGGAATAAAACATGTTAATGATGACGTCATCAGTCATGTGGTTCGGCCGCCATCTTGGAAAAACCGAAAATTTTTGCACCTCCATATTTCCGAAAGTCCTGAACAGAAAAAATTGAGACATGGCTCATTGTAAAGAACTCTCCATGGGGAATAAAATATGTTAATGATGACGTCATCAGTCACGTGGTTCGGCCGCCATCTTGGGAAAACCGAAAAACGTTGCACCACTATATCGCCAAAAGTGCTGAACAGAAAAAATTGAGACATGGCTCATTGTAAAGAACTCCACATGGGGAATAAAATATGTTAATGATGACGTCATCAGTCACGTGGTCGGCCGCCATCTTGTAAAAACGGCAAAACTTTGCACCACGAAATCTCCAAAAGTGCTGAACAGAAAAAATTGAGACATGGCTCATTGTAAAGAACTCTCCATGGGGAATAAAATATGTTAATGATGTCATATGTCACGTGGTCGGCCGCCATCTTGGAAAAACGGCAAAATTTTGCACCACTATATCTCCAACAGTGCTGAATAGAAAAAATTGAGACATGGCTCATTGTAAAGAACTCTCCATGGGGAATAAAATATGTTAATGATGACGTCATATGTCACGTGGTCGGCCGCCATCTTGGAAAAACGGCAAAACGTTGCACCACTATATCTCCAAAAGTGCTGAACAGAAAAAATTGAGACATGGCTCATTGTAAAGAACTCTCCATGGGGAATAAAATATGTTAATGATGACGTCATAAGTCACGTGGTTCGGCCGCCATCTTGGAAAAACCAAAAAACGTTGCGCCACTATATCTCCAAAAGTGCTGAACAGAAAAAATTGAGACATGGCTCATTGTAAAGAACACTCCATGTGGAATAAAATATGTTAATGATGACGTCATAGGTCACGTGGTTCGGCCGCCATCTTGGAAAAACCGAAAAACTTTGCACCTCCATATCTCTGAAAGTGCTGAATAGACAAAGTTGAGACATGGCTCATTGTAAAGAACTCTCCATGGGGAATAAATTATGTTCATGATGACGTCATCGGTCACGTGGTTCAGCCGCCATCTTGGAAAAACTGAAAAGCGTTGCACCTCCACATCTCCGAAAGTGCTGAATAGAAAAAATTGAGACATGGCTCATTGTCAAGAACTCTCCATGTGGAATAAAATATGTTAATGATGACGTCATCGGTCACGTGGTTCGGCCGCCATCTTGGAAAAACCGAAAACTTTGCACCTCAACATCTCCGAAAGTGCTGAAATGAAAAAATTGAGACATGGCTCATTGTAAAGAACTCTCCATGGGGAATAAAATATGTTAATGATGACGTCATATGTCACCTGGTCGGCCGCCATCTTGGAAAAACGGCAAAACTTTGTTCCACTGTATCTCCAAAAGTGCTGAACAGATAAAATTGAGACATGGCTCATTGTAAAGAACTCTCCATGGGGAATAAAACATGTTAATGATGACGTCATCGGTCAAGTGGTTCTGCCGCCAGCTTGGAAAATCCGAAAAACTTTGCACCTCCATATCTCCAAAAGTGCTGAATAGAAAAAATTGAGACATGGCTCCTTGTAAAGAACTCTCCATGGGGAATAAAATATGTTCATGATGACGTCATCGGTCACGCGGTTCAGCCGCCATCTTGGAAAAACCAAAAAACCTTGCACCTCGATATCTCCAAAAGTGCTGAATAGAAAAAATTGAGACATGGCTCATTGTAAAGAACTCTCCATGGGGAATAAAATATGTTAATGATGACGTCATAGGTGCCTCCCTTATGACGTCATAATTGCATTTAACTCTGTCTGCAATATAACAGATGTTCTCAGCTTCATCAGTCGTAATTTCTTTGTAATCGTTGATCCAAACACCACTCATTTTGGTATTTAACTAAAAACAAGTCACATCCAGGAATCAAGATCGACCTGACAAAGAACAATACTAGAGATACTTTCTGACCAGTTTCAGCCATTCTAGAATGTCATTGAACTTTCAACTGAGTCGATTGAATGTTATGAAGGCTGTGTCCACTAGCACTGAGGAGAAAATCAAAGGTTGTGAAGAGTAAGATCACACAAGTGCATTATATGCAAGATGAGATACTATCTTTAATACAGATGCTCAGAACACATGTGCACAACATACTACTCTGTACCAGAAATGTGAACCAAGATATTGAGTGTATGTCAAAACCATATTCTGATTCCCACCGAACTAAAATCACCATGCTGGACGTGTAAAATGTAAATCACATGATATAAAATCACAAATGATGTAAAATCACAAACTCATTTTCAGGTATTTTAACAAAGGGTAGTCAACATTGTACAACACTAATCAAGTCACATACAGTATAGTATCACACCAGAGGTCATTGGTGTTACAAGATTCAGATGACGAGATCATTCACTGGTCATGATTGACACCATTGGGTTTAGCAGTTCTAGAGAATTTGATATAGCTTCTGATGAAGAAGTGTATCCAATTTGAAGTGTTGCTGTTCATGTATTTTGAACTCATCTTTCCAGAGACAACCATTCAACCTTTATTGGATCACATACAGGTTGATAGACTTGTGACTGTCTCACTGGAGGAAGTTCACATGTATCAATATTTAATTACTGATGTTAATTACAATCAGGTAAATATTTGATAATGTAGCTCTGTCTGGGCTAAGATATGTAATGTACTGTTTGAAATCATAGTATGCTGTCATATATGTCATGCTTGCGGAGAATATCTGCTATAACAACTTACAACGACATCAATTATGTCTCATGAACCATTCATGTACACTCTGTGGTGACAAAAGTCATGTCATGATCAGAATAGTACGTATCATGCACGTCCATGTGAACTTGTTCCGGTTCATTTTTATTGAAATATATGTGATCTATCATTGTACCTCTATCTGTTGTTGCCTGGTTAATACATTGTTTGAATCCATAGCATTGCATGAGCTTTGTCAACTCTGTTTGTCTTTGGTTTGTCAAATCATCATTGAAGTCACCAAGTATGATTGTTGGCACATGTAATGGCATCAAATCAAGAAGACTACTTAGTTGTAGCAAGAAGGTTTTCATTGGGAATGATGGTTTCCTATAAACTACAGTAACAACAAAACGTGATTTCTGCGTTTCTAAAACTATCGCTTTTGACTCCAATCCTTTCACAGATATCAGTTCTAGTTCTTTAGGTTGCAGATCAGTCAGAGCACATATCATCACTCCGTGCAAATTACCATGATCATGCATGCTTGGAATATTTTGTCTGAAAACTGTATATCCATATTTCTCAGCAAATTCATCAACATTATGATCATCTGTCAGATAGGTTTCAGTGAAACACATAACATCTGTTTCAGCTAAAATTTGATTTTCTCTATGACTCATCAGGTCTGCTAATTTCTCCAGGAAATAATGGATATTTAAGTGACCCACTGTTATCCAGTCAGGTTTGTGCAAGGTCAAAAGATTTAACTCTTCCATTGATAATGTATTAACACGCATTTCATTAATTTCATGTTCCAATTTATCATTAGCTTTTATTCCAACTGAATCAAAGTCAAGTATATGCAAACCAAGCAGAGTCTTCACTTGACTGAATGCCACATATGCTTGTCCTTTTCCAAATCGTTTTGCACCCTTCATGCTGACAACAATTTCATCCACTGTGAGACCCTGACACTTATGAATTGTTACTGCCCAAGCCAGTGTAAGCGGGAATTGTCTTCTGGAGATTTGCGCTGCCTTCCTGTTTCCTTTTTCAAATTTCGCTTCGTGTCTTTTGATTGGAACTGCATTGGGATATCGGTCTTTCCACTGACTTCCAGAAATAGCACTTGTACCTACATTTTCGTTGTCAAATTTCACAAGAACTATAGCAACTCCTTTGTTTGTATTTTCTATGATACTTTCAACAGTTCCAATTACACCATTAACAAGTCCATCTCCAGTATCCACATTATATGTGAGCATCACTCGTGCACCAATTGCCAAAATGAGAGTCGTATGAAGACCAGCAGTTTCAGAACGTTTCTGTGAAGTTGGTATTCTTTCCAAATTTAGTTGTCCTGTGCTGTCCGTTTTGTCATCTGATGCATGAATGTAAATACGCTGTTTAGGACTTGGTGCAAGTTTCTCCAATTTTGCCATATTCCTGTCATCAACATCACAGTTGAATGCAAATACGTGGAGTACATTGTGTGGGTAATTTGGATCATCTAAACTGATTTCTCTAGATTTCAATACATCCAGATCTCTATTTGTACATTTCCCAACTCTAACACGGCAAAGCAATTCTGCAAATGCACAGTCATCTTTCTGACGCATAACTTCATCCAACTCATGTATTTTGAACTCTTCTTTCCAGAGACAACCATTCAACCTTTCGACTGGATCACGTACAGATTGATATATTTGTGATTGTCTCACTGGAGGAAGTTGATACAAATCTCCAACTGCAAGAATACACACATTACCAAAATATATTGAATCTCCAGTAACTCCTTTAATTTCCTCTAGACGCTTGTGGATGTTCAACAACATATCTGATCCAACCATGGAAATTTCATCAATGATAACCAAGTGCAGATGTTCCAGCTTGGATCGTAGAGAATTCAGTTTCTCAAATGACAGATGGTCACCTTCTTTCCCATACTTAGTTGTTCGGAGAAGCAGCGCTGAGTGAATGGTCATTCCTCCAATATTAAATGCAGCAACTCCTGTAGGAGCAGTCAACAACACCGTGACATCTGTTGGTTTTATCCCACCTGACAGTGCTAACAACTTTCTAGTGTCTGAATGTATCAGTTTTATCACATGACTTTTTCCAACACCACCAGGACCACTCAAGAAAAGTCTGTATGGTTTTACAGTTTTACCCTGTTTCATTGCTATTACGACAGCTTTGCACCACTGTCTGTGATAAAAAACGATCTCTGCCTGTTTCACATTGAGTCTACGAATCATTTTTCGATATTCTGAGGGTGACATAAGCTCTCGGTCAGCTTCAGCTTGATAACGTGCTACAAGTTCTGATGTCTGGATACATTTTGGCCATTCAATCATGTTGGCATTTGCATCAAGATCTTCCTGGTCAATATCCCTCTCCACATCAGTCTTCATTTATATCTTGCAAATTGTTATGCTCAGCACCGGGTGCAATGTTTGCCCATGCGTGTTCCGGTGGTCCATATTCTGCATGATCATGCATAGCTTGATCGATTAGTTCCAAATTTTGTGTGAATTTTGCCTCATTTTCACATATGGCATCGGCAACGGCAAAATAATGAGAAGCATAATCAGGAAAGCCTGCAGTCAGATCAACATCCTCATTTCTCCATGGTAAATATAGCATCAGTTTTGCTCGATAGAAGTTACTGGAGTCTTTTTCAAAACTAAACTTTCTAAATCGAATTACTGCTTCACATCGACGTTTATGCATTGTTCCTTTGCCATCTTTCAACTTGATGTACTTCGGGAGTCTATCTCTGTCAGCTAATCCTGCCTGTTCTTGATCCATTTCTAATACCACAGGAACACTGTCATCTATCTCTTCACCTCTGTCACAATGACTAACCGTATAATTGGCAGCAAAATCAGCAAGGCACAGGTTTTCCAATATGTTAGGCCTTGAAGCATATCTTATGATGATGTTACTTTGGAATATATCCTCATCTCCATCATCCAGATCATCAAGCTCTTTTTGTGGTTTCAGCACAGCTGATCGTTCTGTTTTTGCATCAGTATTGACAAACAACACCTGTCTACTGAATTTCTTCATTGGCATTGACAAAATTCGATACACAGCTTCTTGTGCACTTACTTCACGATGGTTCAAGAATACTGATCCCACACGTCTCAACATTGTTTTGATGTCCTGATCTTTGTATTCTTTGCACACTTGTTTCAATAGCTCTCCTACACCTTTTTCATTCTTGGTCATGTAAGCAGCTACATACATAACACATGCATATGCATCAACAATGAACTGGATATCAATGTTTGCTTGCCATGCTTTCAATACAGTAGGATTGTATGGATTAACATTAACTTCAGAAGGGTTTCTCCTCAGCAGTATATGTTTGCCTTTCTCAGAAACTGGCAACGCATTTGCATAAAGTTCTTCTGGTACATTCGCCATATCCAACAGTTTTTTCATACTAACATTCTTTGGGGTACTTTCATCGGACAATACCTCTTTCACTTTGCTGAGAACACACTTGGCACTTTCCTTGACCAGTTTTGAATTTTGTTCATCTGGTTCTCTGGCAATGATAGTTCTTGAACTCGGTGGTTTTGGGTATTTGAATCGACAACAACCCTTTTTTCTACAGTAAGACGAGTGACTATGGACTTGCAACCTTTCAACTAATGTGTGTAGCATAGGATCATCATCTGGCAGAGCACAAGATACATGTTTGTCCATGAAAGATGCAACAGCTTCATCAGATGCAACATCTAATTTTGGTGCATTTTTTACCCAAAGTAATGTGTGAGCATGAGGAGATCCACGAGCTTGAAATTCTATACGGATCACATAGTCAACAATCTCACCTAGCGGATGAGCATTCGATTTCAGTACATCTCTGAACAAAAGCTCTAATCTGTATTGAAACTGGCGTGCAGCAGTGACAGGGTTTGATCTCAACCACATTGATCTATCTGCAAATGACATAATTTTCACATCATCGTCACTCAGTATTGTACCATACTGTCGAGCTATTGTTTGAATTACATCAGGCCATTGCATGTCGGCAGCAGATACTGTGAAAAACCATGTAGGATTACCTACTTGTCGAACCATGGCGAGTACATCATAAAATACAGTTTGAAAGTAGGCCTGTGTCCCTCTAACATTCTTCAGGATTCTATATGCATGGTCAGATTGTATAAGTCTACTCATGTGTTCAACACTTTTCACCATACCAGCTGTGAGTCTTTTGCCACGAAAGTGTTTGCCACTAGCTCTACGAAACATGAAGTGATTGATATCACTCTGAACTTGTTTGCTTTCAGTCGCATATTGTGCACTAAGGAGATATTCAATTGATTTCGCAAATCGTCCATCTACATCAAGTAGTCTTTGGTTGAAGCATTTTCGTGGAGTTAAATGAATTGGTCGATCAGTTGTCAGTGCATTTGATCCATCTGGATATTTATCTGGATGTGACAATTCCTCAAAATTAGGATCACTCAGAAGTGGCATTGGCTTCTCGTTATCTCCTGGTGCAACACTTATCAATTTGTTTACTAATTCTGGATTTTCATTCATCATGCTGGTTTCATATGGCAAGCCGCAAACTTTAGAAGCTTCTTCAAAAGCATGCTCATCTTCAGCAACTAGTTCCTCATCAGAGTCATCACTTTCTGTGTTTTCCTTAGTCACAGTTGTCTTTCCATCACACGTTGCAGTCTCCAAAGATGATGCCACTCTACTCGTGTCAGACATATTAACATGTTTTTTAAGCACTTCGTCATTTGACAAGGATACACTTGTACCATCGCATACAGAGTATGGCTCAAACACAACATAGTGAGATTGACCAATCAATCCAAGATGAAATTCCTTATCACTGTGATATCTGGAACATACAGTGTGCATGGTAGAGCTTGACGTTGCATGAACATAAACAGTGAATGAAAACATATCTGCCAGTGCCTGTAGTGTTACATGGTCTCCCCATTGATTTCCATATTGAACTTCATCAATGTACCTTATCCATTGCAACTCTCTTTGTGTTTCGATATCCTGTATTTCCCTGATAGCTCTATCATGTTCCGTTGGTTGCTCAGTATCAGCATTAGACAAATTTTCTGTTGCTATCCTGGCTGATATAAAGTCACGATAATTCTCAGCATTTGTGGTCATGAAATCAGCAACTTGTTCACGCAACAAAACTGGGTTACATGTAGTCACTCCGAGCCTGTCAAGGTGGTAACAAACAGAATAGAACATACAATTGCCATCACGTGGAACGTCAACAATATTCATCCTGTTTTTCCTAGCTAAGACATTCAACTTTGCATAGTCTGTCTGACAATGTTGTGGCAGATCTGACATTGATACATCAATCACAAATGTTGGTTGTTTTTCTTCTGAACAGCCCTGTGCTACACTTTCTGAACTATGGTCAGTAGAGCCAGGTGTTGATTGTGTTTCACACGAACTTTGTTTTCGTTTCTTCAAGCTAGGATCATCACAGCTAATTGCTTGCCAAAGCTCAACGTCATCATGTGCAGCATCACAGGCCCAGTTTTCATTGATTTCAATATTTGTGTAATGAGGGTTGTCTAACTTTAACCTGCGCAAAGCATTCAAAACTCTATCAGCATGTACATAATCATACATATAATGAGAGGAATGTTTCAGACTCCGTTTCAACTTCATGGGCACTATCTGTGATTCAGATGGCAATCGTGGGAACAGTTTACAAACAACATCTAATTTTGATGGCACGTTAACTGCAGGACCATGTATACCATGTTGTTTTCCTCTTGGTAAACCAACCATTTTCATGAATGGGATTCTTTGCGATATCAATCTTAGTTCCAGCGCATTTAGGTCTTTCAGTTCACGTGGCTGTTGTTGTAGCGACAAGTTATTAGCCTTTGATTGTGCAGGCATTTTTCCTGTCTTCAGAGTCAAATCACATGTTCTACATATCCACTCTTGGCCATCATGCGACTTTAATCTATATGAAAGTACATCATTGAACAAACTGCTGGAACACTTCTTGTATCTATCTTCATTCAAGTGTATAACTGTCATTCTGTACATTAAACGGTGACATGAACAACATATATAATTTGCAGAATCCTTAACATTTTTCAAAAACTCTGAAATCACTGTTTCATTTTCTGGGATTATGTTAATCTTCACTTCTCTAATGATTCTCATTGATTTTTTCACATTTTCCTGTCTCTGTTTTCTATTCTCTGGTGTTTCGTTTTCCCTTGATTCTGTATGTTTCTCTTGATCTGTGTTCTGCCTCAGTTTTCTCTTCTCTGGTGTTTCATTCTCACGAATGTGTTGCATTGAACTTTTCACTGTTCTCTGTCTTTTAACTCTCTTCTCTGTTGTTTCGTTTTCCCTTGATTCTGTATGTTTCTCTTGATCTGTGTTCTGCCTCAGTTTTCTCTTCTCTGTTGTTTCGTTTTCCCTTGATTCTGTATGTTTCTCTTGATCTGTGTTCTGCCTCAGTTTTGTCTTTTCTGTTGTTTCGTTTTCCCTTGATTCTGTATGTTTCTCTTGATCTGTGTTCTGCCTCAGTTTTCTCTTCTCTGGTGTTTCATTCTCACGAATGTGAGATTTTTTTGCGATATAAGATTGTGATTTGCCATTATAAGATACGAATGAGTATCGGAAAAGCTCTGCTGACTATCACCACAGCATTGAACTTTTCACTGTTCTCTGTCTTTTAACTCTCTTCTCTGTTGTTTCATTTTCCCTTGATTCTGTATGTTTCTCTTGATCTGTGTTCTGCCTCAGTTTTCTCTTCTCTGGTGTTTCATTCTCACGCGATTTTCTCATTCTTAACTTAGACTCTTCTCTTCTTTGCGCAGTGCTTTTGCCTTTTGGTTTACCCATGATAAACTTCCGAATTTACAAAAAAATTGGAAGATATTTATATCGATGTGTGCTTAAAATGTAATTTGTGCAGTAAATCAACAAAATCAGACTTTATTTAAAGTCGGTTTTTTTCGTAACTTTTCGTTTTTCTTTAAACCTTTTGTTTAGGACAAAGATGATGTGAAATTTGCTATGGATTTTGGTGACTTTTCTCTTTTTGATGAGGTGCGATGGAGTTTGATAATGGCAGGACCACGCGTGATAACGATATGAAGAATGATACCAGGAACAGCACCTGAAAAGAGAAAAAAAACACAAATAAGAATATTTGTAAGTTTATATTAATTTCTGAATTGGTATTTATTTTACGACGTTTGGACGAAGGCAATTCTACCCGTCATCTAACGCCCTTGCATCGGGTGACACAATTGTGAATTCAGAATTCAGTAAACATGGTTCAGTAGGGAAAACCTCAATTTTTCAACCAGGATGAAAAACAAAACTTGCTTCATGCCGGGCCTGGGTTTGAACACACGGCCCTCCAGTTAGTCTGCTGTATCCGGTTTATAGGAAAATCAGATATGATTTCTTTCATTGCCCTATACCACAAACATGTTATACCTAATAATGAAGCCTGCAGAAGTAATGGTAACTTCGCCCCCAAAACTGTCATTTTAGATCATATAAACCGCCCTAAAATTGGCCCTTTGGATCTGTACGAATGTGTAGCATTCGTACCATGTTCTGTCCCTTTGGATGATTCAACAGCACCCATACTGCTTGGGTACCTAGTAAGGTCCTAAACCTGCTACATGCATGATTAGAAAAGATGATTTTCGAGAAATGATAGAGTTTGAAATTCCAATGATAAAGTCCAATTTGAAGTTTCAGAAAATTCAAAAACAGACAAATTCCAAAAATTATCTACTACTTTGACGGGAGGAGCCCATACAATCAGTGTAACAAGTATTGAAAGAATCCACAATGAGCTCTTTGAGAAGATACACTTTGAAAAAAGTTTATAAGACACCGGCAGACAGATGACAGACGATGCCGGACGAATGAGTATCGGAAAAGCTCTGCTGACTATCACCACAGCAGATCTAAAAACTCTCACCAAAGTCAACAGGTGATGTCAAGCGTTCGGCAAACAACTGTTCGGCAAACAAGTACAAAACTGCACCTGCAAAGAAAAAGTGAATATTCTCATCACCAAAAAACAATATTTTCCATTAAGATCAACATTGAAACAATTGAACTAATCATTCGAGCATGTCCAACCGCTTGAATATTATTTACACAACTGTATTTATTTGCAAATCGCAGATGTAACTTTTGAGATATCAATTAGCTATTTCATAGGTATATTTATACGACAGGGGAACTAAAAATATAACATACAAGCATAGACACATTCAAAGTACATCACCCCCACTTCAAATAAATAAATATCCTCCAAAATATTAAATAAATATAAATAAATATCCTAAATAAATTGCCGGGGCACCTTCGGCCTTTGGTGCCCGGCAATACCGCCGTGCAGCTCATAGACACTGTATTGGGAGGGGGCGATGGACAACATATCCTTTGGCGTCCGCTGATGCTGCACCGCGTGCATTGTGTACAAATGCACTTCTGAGGTAAATGTGCACAAATAATACTTCGGAGAGTGACATCGGCGGGCAATGAGATATCGTGTTATATATCGATTTTAGCCCGACAACTCAATGGTGAAAAATCACTTTAAAATTATCTGATCCGGATCCGGATTCGAAACGTCATCAAAATTGAATCACTTCTTTCTTGTCAGACACCCAACCAGTCCACCAAGTTTCGTCCAAATCTGTCCACAACATTTTGAGATATCCCGCTATGTATCGTTTTTGGCCCTATCTCCCAATGGTGAAGAATCACTTAAAAAATGATAGCAGCCGGGTCCGGATCTTCACCAAAATCGAATCATTTCGTCCTTGTCATATATGACATATGCTACCTCTCCGACAGATTCCGTCCAAATCCGCCCACAACTTTTTGAGATATCTTGTTCACAGACAAACAGACAAACAGACATGGGTAACACAGACACAGACACCTAACACATCCTTCACCCACCTTCGATAGCAGGGGTAAATATGATTTATGGGTGAATATAATTTATGGGTAAATATGAATTATGAGTGAATGTTATGCCAGTAAATATGGGTAAATATTATGCAAGTGACCAAGCGGAGTGTGGGGGAGGGGGGGAGAGGGTGGAGGGGTTGTGGGGAGGGTGAGGGGAGATTTGTAATCGCATCTTTTTGAACTTCTGAATGAAGTGAATGTGTATAAAAAAAGCTTTTCTAAGGTGAATGTGTATTTTAAAAAAGCTTTTCTAAGGTGAATGTGTATTTAAAAAAAGCTTTTCTAAGGAGAATGTGTATAAAAAAAAGCTTTTCTAAGGAGAATGTGTATTTAAAAAAAGCTTTTCTAAGGTGAATGTGTATTAAAAAAAAGCTTTTCTAAGGTGAATGTGTATAAAAAAAAGCTTTTCTAAGGAGAATGTGTATTTAAAAAAAGCTTTTCTAAGGTGAATGTGTATTAAAAAAAAGCTTTTCTAAGGTGAATGTGTATTTAAAAAAAGCTTTTCTAAGGTGAATGTGTATTTAAAAAAAGCTTTTCTCAGGTGAATGTGTATTTAAAAAAAAGCTTTTCTAAGGTGAATGTGTATTTAAAAAAAGCTTTTCTAAGGTGAATGTGTATTTAAAAAAAGCTTTTCTAAGGTGAATGTGTATTTTAAAAAAGCTTTTCTAAGGTGAATGTGTATTTAAAAAAAAGCTTTTCTAAGGTGAATGTGTATTTTTAAAAAGCTTTTCTAAGGTGAATGTGTATTTAAAAAAAAGCTTTTCTAAGGTGAATGTGTATTTTAAAAAAGCTTTTCTAAGGTGAATGTGTATATAAAAAAAAGATTTTCTAAGGTGAATGTGTATTAAAAAAAAGCTTTTCTAAGGTGAATGTGTATTTAAAAAAAAGCTTTTCTAAGGTGAATGTGTATTTAAAAAAAGCTTTTCTAAGGTGAATGTGTATTAAAAAAAAGCTTTTCTAAGGTGAATGTGTATATAAAATCTCAGTCTCACAATTTCCTCGCGTGCTTTAGTACGGAGCTCCACCAGGGTTAAGACCGAGTGTCTCAGTAACGTCCTTTCCGGCGTCACCATAGCTACGACTGGGTGGTGTCAGCAACGTCATTTCCGGCGTCACGGTCACGTGCACCAGCGTTTTGCCTCGTCCGGGGCGGGGTGTAATCGATTTGTGTTTCCATGTATAATGCCAGAGCCCGAGGCTGCGTTATCCAAAATATGATGAACGAGAATGGCACTTGGAAACGCCCCCGCCAGGCTAAGCAGTTTATGTTTGTATGCACTGATAGACCACATCTGGATTCGGACCTGAACCAAAATCGAATCGGCTTGTTCCTGTCACCGAACCAACTCATCCACCTAGTTTAGTCATAACTCATCCATAATTTTTTTAATATCATGTTAAAGCGCGGCGTTACGCGCGCTGCTTGTGAGCAAGGAGGAAGCGGACAAGCGGTAACATATAAATGTCTTTATTGTAAGACTACACTGTAACACTCCACTCCTCCGGGCTGGTCGCCCGGTGTATATCATGAGGCCACGCCTACCCCTCGGGCGTGGCCACCGCCCACTTCGTGCGTGGAATGATGTCACCACGCCAGTGGGCTTTTGTGTCCGCCACACGCGCCCCCCCAGAATTCCCGCGCACCTGGAGGGCCAGTTTGCGGGGCAGACGAATGACCCGGCCGAAGCGCCCCCTGGCGATCGGCGGCGTCCGGGGTGCAGGGATACCAGGTGGGATGCCCCTGGCTGCCCCTGGGATGGGTGCAGGACCGGGGGGCGCCGTGGCGGCGGGGCTGGGCGGTGCCGGGGGTCCGCCCGCAGGAGGGCGGCCCCGACGTGGGGGTCGGGCCACTGGCGGTGGATGGTCCACATCGAGGTGGGCTGGCTTGAGGCGGTCTACCGAAACGCGGTCAGGAGTACCGCCGATGTCCAGGGTGAAGTGCTTCGCCCCGGTCTCCAGCACGCGGAAAGGCCCGTCGTACGGGGGCCGCAGTGGTGTCCGATGGGCATCGTGGCGGACGAAGACGTACTCCGCCGTGCGAAGCTCCGGGGCGACGTGCGTCGGTGGGTGCCCGTGGCATGCCGTTGGCACCGGGGCGAACCTCTGGGCGGTCTCTTGCAGAGCGGAGCGCTGCTGTGCCGCGGACCATGGTGCCGTGGAGTCGGGGAGGAACTCGCCCGGCACCCGCAGCGGTTGCCCGAAGACCAACTCCGCCGCGGATGCGCGCAGGTCCTCCTTGGGTGCCGTCCGGAGGCCCAGCAGGACCCAGGGGAGCCTGTCGACCCAGCCGCCGTCGCGGAGGGTGGCCCGGAGCGCGGCCTTCAATGAGCGGTGAAATCGCTCACACAGGCCGTTAGCCTGGGGGTGGTAGGCCGTGGTTCGGTGCAGCCGGACCCCGAGCCCCTGCGCAACCGCCCCCCAGAGCTCCGAGGTGAACTGGGGGCCGCGGTCGGATGAGATGTCTGAGGGGGCGCCGAACCGGGCGACCCAGGTGGCGATGAAAGCCTGCGCGACATCGGCCGCCGTTGTCGACGCCAAGGGCACGGCCTCCGGCCACCGGGTGGTGCGGTCCACCATGGTGAGGACGTAGGTGAAACCCCGCGAGGGGGGCAGAGGTCCCACCAGGTCCACGTGGACGTGGTCAAACCGGTGTTCCGGCACCGTGAACGGGGCCAACGGGGCCTGGGTGTGCCGGTGCACCTTGGCGCGCTGGCACGCGAGGCACGTCCTGGCCCAGCCGCGGACGGCCTTCCGGAGGCCATGCCAGACGAACTTGTCGGCGATCAGCCTTTGGGAGGCCCTCGCGCCCGGGTGGGACAGGCCGTGGATGGCGTCAAACACCTGGCGCTGCCAGCCCGCGGGCACAATGGGGCGAGGACGCCCGAGGGAGACGTCGCACAAGAGGGCCGCGCCCGCGCCGTCGAACGGCACCTCGGTGACGCGGAGGCCCGTGACGGCGGTCCGCAAGGCCTGGACGTCGGGGTCAGCGGCCTGGTCCGCTGCCATCCGGGCATAGTCGATGCCGAGGTGGACTGCGTGGGCGACGGCCCGGGAAAGGCAATCCGCAACCGGGTTGTCCTTCCCCGCGACGTGCTGGATGTCCGTCGTGTACTCGGACACGGCCGAGAGGTGACGCTGCTGCCGGGCCGACCACAGCTCGGTGACCTTGCCCATCACGAAGATCAGCGGCTTGTGGTCGACGAAGGCAGTGAACGCCCGGCCCTCGAGCAGATGACGGAAGTGCCTGACCGCCAAGTGAAGTCCGAGCAACTCGCGGTCGAAGGTACTGTAACGGCGTTCGGGCGGGCGAAGCTGCCGGCTAAAGAACGCCAGCGGTTGCCAAGCTCCACGCACCCATTGCTCGTGCACCGCGCCCACCGCGTAGTCCGAGGCATCGGTGGTGAGGGCGATCGGTGCATCGGGCGCCGGGTGCGCGAGCATGGTGGCGTTAGCCAAAGCGAGCTTCGCGCCCGTGAACGCCGTGTCCATCTGCTCGGTCCAGGTAACGTCGCCTTTGCCCGGCTTACCTCGGAGAGCTTCGTGCAGGGGGCGCAGGAGCTGGGCGATACGGGGCAGGAACCGATGGTAAAAGTTCACCATGCCCAGGAACTCCTGCAGCCCTCTGATCGTGCGGGGGCGCGGAAACTCCTTCACCGCCTCCACCTTGGCCGGCAGGGGGACGGCTCCGTGCCTGGTGACACGGTGCCCCAGAAAATCGATTGTGGCGGCGCCGAACCGGCACTTTGCGGGGTTCACAATCAGGCCATGCTGGCCCAGGCGTTCGAAGAGCGTGCGGAGGTGGCGTAGGTGCTCTTCGCGGGACGCGCTGGCGACGAGGATATCGTCCAGGTAGACGTAGACAAAATCCAAGTCGCGCAGGACGCTGTCCATCAGTCGCTGGAACGCCTGAGCCGCATTCTTCAGACCGAAGGGCATGCGCAGGAACTCGAAGAGTCCGAATGGCGTGATGACCGCCGTCTTCGGGACGTCCTCCGGCCTGACGGGGACCTGATGGTAGCCGCGTATGAGGTCCACCTTCGAGAAGAAGGACCTGCCCGCCAAACGGGCGGAAAAGTCCTGAATGTGGGGGACGGGGTAGCGGTCGGGAGTCGTGGCGTCATTGAGACGGCGATAGTCCCCGCACGGTCGCCATCCCCCGCCGGGCTTCGGCACGATGTGCAGCGGCGACGCCCAAGCGCTCTCTGAGCGCCGAACGATGCCGAGTCGCTCCAGGGTAGCGAACGCCGCTTTTGCCACCGCCAGCTTCGTCGGCTCGAGGCGGCGTGCCCGGGCGTAGACCGGTGGCCCGACGGTGGGGATGTGATGGGCCACCCCGTGCTTGACGGCCCCCGCCGAGAAGGTGGGCCGCGTGAGGGCCGGGAAGCCGGCGAGGAGGCGGGTGAATGCGTCCGCTGCCGGAAGCGTACAGACCAACGTGGCCGGAACCGAATCGTTCGGCAAGCCGCTTGGCAAGCCGCTCGTTGAGCTGGGCAACGCACATGCGAGCGAGCTGAACGTCTCGGCCTGGACAAGCCGTCTGCGCTTGACGTCGACCAGGAGCCCATTAGCGCACAGGAAGTCCGCGCCAAGCAGTGCCATGGGCACGTCGGCGGTGACGAACGTCCATCGGAAAACCTGCCCTCCAAACCGCAGAGAGAGGCAGCGTTTTCCGTACGTACGGATGGGCGTCCCGTTCGCGGCAAGCAGCGCGGGGCCCCCACCCGCGGCGTGCTTGTCTGACGTGCCGGCGGGAATGACACTCACCTGTGCTCCCGTGTCGCACAGGTAACGGTGCCCGGAGAAGGTGTCCGTTATGAACAGCAGGCTGCTCGTACGGCCGGCGCTCATCGCCACAATTGAGCGCCGGCCCGGGCGTTTCCCGACCCGTTGAAGGAGCACGGCGGATGACACCGCCGAGCTTCGTGGCCGAACTTGGCGTGGAACCAGCACCAGGTGGTGGAGCTGGAGGAGCGCGGCTGGCGTCGACGGGTTTCCCCGCGGTGGCGGTTTTCGCCGCGGCGGTGGGCGGGGCGTGGCGGCGTTCACGAGGTGCGTATCAGCATGCTGCTGAACCACAGCGTGCTGTAGAAGATGATGCTGTGGAACATCAGCGTGCTGTAGAAGATGATGCTGTGGAACATCAGCGTGCTGTAGAAGATGATGCTGTGGAACATCAGCGTGCTGTAGAAGATGATGCTGTGGAACATCAGCGTCGAAGGCCGTGACGGCCATGCCAACGCTCGCCCGCGTGTCCGAAGCGGCGAAGTACTTGTCCGCCTCGGCCGCCAATGCTCGGGGTTCCGTTAGCCCGGTCCCGGCCAACGCGAGGCGAACCTGCGCTGGAAGTTGGCGACGGAAAAGCGCCCGGAATAGCGAACCGGGGGCTTCGTCGCCCAACAGTGACAGCATATGGTCCATTCGGACCGACGGGCGCGTCTCACCGAGCTCGGGGAGATCCAGGAGACGATCGGCCCGTGCGTCGTCCGTGAGGCCGAACGTGGCTAGGAGTAGCCGCTTGAGTGCCTCGTACTTGTGGCCGTCCGGTGGGTGGCGAAGGACGGACACAACTCGAGCGGCCGTGCCGGGCCCGAGGGAGGCGACGACATGGCAGTAGCGCAGGTCGTCGTTGGTGAGGCGCCGAAGCTGAAATTGGGCTTCGGCCTGGACGAACCAGACTTCGGCCTGAGCCTCCCAAAATTCCGGAAGTTTGACGAAGGCGGCCATGGCGATGGCATCGCGTGTGGAAGGATCGCTCCGGCAGATCCAACGTCGAGGGTCACCAGTAAAGCGCGGCGTTACGCGCGCTGCTTGTGAGCAAGGAGGAAGCGGACAAGCGGTAACATATAAATGTCTTTATTGTAAGACTACACTGTAACACTCCACTCCTCCGGGCTGGTCGCCCGGTGTATATCATGAGGCCACGCCTACCCCTGGGGCGTGGCCACCGCCCACTTCGTGCGTGGAATGATGTCACCACGCCAGTGGGCTTTTGTGTCCGCCACAATGTTATATATCGCTTTTGGTTTGATCTCTCGATGGTGAAGAATCACTGAGGAAATTAAATAATTCTTGTAGCCGAATCCATGTCCACATCTTCACCAAAATCACATCGATTCTGCCTTGTCACACCCAACCTGTCCACCAAGTTTCGTCCGAATCTGTCCACAACTTTTTGAGATATCCTGCTGTGCATCGTTTTTGGCCCCATCTCCCAATGGTGCAGAATATTTTTTTTGCACCTCCATATCTCCGAAAGTGCTGAATAGAAAAAATTGAGACATGGCTCATTGTAAAGAACTCTCCATGGGGAATAAAATATGTTAATGATGACCATCAGTCACGTGGTCGGCCGCCATCTTGGAAAAACGGCAAAACTTTGCACCACGAAATCTCCAAAAGTGCTGAACAGAAAAAATTGAGACATGGCTCATTGTAAAGAACTCTCCATGCGGAATAAAATATGTTAATGATGACGTCATATGTCACGTGGTCGGCCGCCATCTTGGAAAAACGGAAAAACTTTGCTCCACTATATCTCCAAAAGTGCTGAACAGAAAAAATTGAGACATGGCTCATTGTAAAGAACTCTCCATGGGGAATAAAACATGTTAATGATGACGTCATCAGTCACATGGTCGGCCGCCATCTTGGAAAAACGGCAAAACTGTTCACCACTATATCTCCAAAAGTGCTGAACAGAAAAAATTGAGACATGGCTCATTGTAAAGAACTCTCCATGGGGAATAAAACATGTTAATGATGACGTCATCAGTCACATGGTCGGCCGCCATCTTGGAAAAACGGCAAAACTGTTCACCACTATATCTCCAAAAGTGCTGAACAGAAAAAATTGAGACATGGCTCATTGTGAAGAACTCTCCATGGGGAATAAAATATGTTAATGATGACGTCATCGGTCACGTGGTTCGGCCGCCATATTTGTCCTAAATGGCCGATAAAAAAGTACATTCCGGCAAGTCCTCGGTCTCAGACAAACAGACAGACAAATGAAAAATCGGTCAGTCTGTTTGTCTGTTTGCAGCACTACGTCTACACCGTTGCACGGAGAATCGCCAAACTTTGCACACATATTGGTCTTGCCCTGGAATAGACTGTGCCCAATTGATGACGTCATCGGTGACGTGGTTCGGCCGCCATCTTGGAAAAACCGAAAAACTTTGCACTTCTATATCTCCGAAAGTACTGAACAGAAAAAATTGAGACATGGCTCATTGTAAAGAACTCTCCATGGGGAATAAAATATGTTAATGATGACATCATCAGTCACGTGGTCGGCCGCCATCTTGGAAAAACGGCAAAACTTTGCACCACGAAATCTCCAAAAGTGCTGAACAGAAAAAATTGAGACATGGCTCATTGTAAAGAACTCTCCATGCGGAATAAAATATGTTAATGATGACGTCATATGTCACGTGGTCGGCCGCCATCTTGGAAAAA
This sequence comes from Myxine glutinosa, assembly GCF_964187855.1. Classification (NCBI taxonomy): domain Eukaryota; kingdom Metazoa; phylum Chordata; class Myxini; order Myxiniformes; family Myxinidae; genus Myxine; species Myxine glutinosa. The sequence continues at coordinate 74,950,058 of NC_136263.1, forward strand.
CGGCAAAACTTTGCACCGCTATATCTCCAAAAGTGCTGAACAGAAAAAATTGAGACATGGCTCATTGTAATGAACTCTCCATGGGGAATAAAATATGTTAATGATGACGTCACCGGTCACGTGGTCGGCTGCCATCTTGGAAAAACGGCAAAACTTTGCAGCACGAAATCTCCAAAAGTGCTGAACAGAAAAAATTGAGACATGGCTCATTGTAAAGAACTCTCCATGGGGAATAAAATATGTTAATGATGATGTCATATGTCACGTGGTCGGCCGCCATCTTGGAAAAACGGCAAAACTTTGCACCACTATATCTCCAAAAGTGCTGAACAGAAAAAATTGAGACATGGCTCATTGTAAAGAACTCTCCATGGGGAATAAAATATGTTAATGATGAGGTCATATGTCACGTGGTTCGGCCGCCATCTTCGAAAAACCGGAAAACGTTACACCTCCATATCTCCGAAAGTCCTGAATAGAAAAACTTGGGACGTGGCTCAATGGAAAGAACTCTCCATGGGGAATAAAATATGTTAATGATGACGTCATCAGTCACGTGGTTCGGCCGCCATATTTGTCTTAAATGGCCAATAAAAAAGTACATTCCGGCAAGTCCTCGGTCTCTGACCGATTTTTCATCTGTCTGTTTGTCTGTTTGCAGCACTGCGTCTACACCGTTGCACGTAGAATCGCCAAACTTTGCCCACATATTGGTCTTGCCCTGGAATAGACTGTGCCCAATTGATGACGTCATCGGTGACGTGGTTCGGCCGCCATCTTGGAAAAACCGAAAAACTTTGCACCACGAAATCTCCAAAAGTACTGAACAGAAAAAATTGAGACATGGCTCATTGTAAAGAACTCTCCATGGGGAATAAAATGTTAATGATAAATTGATAACGTCCTAGGTCACGTGGTTCGGCCGCCATCTTGGAAAAACCGAAAAACTTAGCACCTCCATATCTCCAAAAGTGCTGAACAGAAAAAATTGAGACATGGCTCATTGTAAAGAACTCTCCATGGGGAAAAAAATAAATAATGATGACGTCATCGGTCACGTGGTTCAGCCGCCATCTTGGAAAAACCGAAAAACTTGATCCAAAATGACCGATTAAAAAAATATATGTTCTGTCATGTCCTCCGTCTTTGACTGATTTTTCATCTGTGTCTGTCTGTTTGTCTGTTTGTGCGCAGTACTACGTCTACATCGTTGCACATAGCATCGCCATACTTTACACACATATTTGTCTTGCCCTGGAATAGACTATGCCCAATTTTCAACTCTCTCGGCCCAAGGCCTCCATGATAATGTCATAATTCGATAATTCGACAAGTACAAAACTTCATCCGATCAAGATGAAATTTCTTGAGCATCATCAAGGAATAAATTAGTTGAGAAAACAAACAATGATGACGTCATCGGTCACGTGGTTCGTCCACCATAGTTGTCCAAAATGGCCGATAAAAAAGTACATTCCGGCAAGTCCTCGGTCTCTGACCGATTTTTCATTTGTCTGTTTGTCTGTCTGTCTGTCTGTTTGTCTGTCTGTCTGTCTGTTTGTTCGCAGTACGACATCGACACCGTTGCATGAAGAATCGCCAAACTTTACACACATATTTGTCTTGCCCTGGAATAGACTGTGCCCAATTGTTAACACTCTCGGCCCAAGGCCTCCATTATAATGTCATAATTCGATAATTTGACAAGTACATAACTTCATCCAATCAAGATGCAATTTCTTGAGCGCCATGTCGGCATAAACTGGTGGAGAAAAAAATTAATAATGATGACGTCATCGGTCACGTGGTTCAGCCGCCATCTTGGAAAAACCGAAAAACTTGATCCAAAATGGCCGATTAAAAAAATATATGTTCTGTCATGTCCTCCGTCTTTGACTGATTTTTCATCTGTGTCTGTCTGTTTGTCTGTTTGTGCGCAGTACTACGTCTACATCGTTGCACATAGCATCGCCATACTTTACACACATATTTGTCTTGCCCTGGAATAGACTATGCCCAATTTTTAACTCTCTCGGCCCAAGGCCTCCATGATAATGTCATAATTCGATAATTCGACAAGTACAAAACTTCATCCGATCTAGATGAACTTTCTTGAGCGCCATGTCGGCATAAACTGGTGGAGAAAAAAAAAAACGATGACGTCATCGGTCACGTGGTTTGGCATCGATCTTGGAAAAACCGAAAAACTTTGCACCTCTACATCTCCTAATGTGCTGAATAGAAAGAATTGAGACATGGCTCATTGTGAAAAGCTCTCCACGGGGAATAAAATATGTTAATGATGATGTCATAGGTGCCTCTATTATGACGTCATAATTCGACAACTACAAAACTTCATCCGATCAAGATTAAATTTCTTGAGCATAATCTAGGAATAAATTAGTTCATAAAACAAATAATTATGACGTCATCGGTCACGTGGTTCGGCCGCCATCTTGGAAAAACCGAAAAGCTTTGCACCTCTACATCTCCTAAAGTGCTGAATAGAAAGAATTGAGACATGGCTCATTGTAAATTACTCTCCATGGGGAATAAAATATGTTAATGATGATGTCATAGGTTCCTCCATTATGATGTAATAATTCGACAAGTACAAAACTTCATTCAATCAAGATGCAATTTCTTGAGCACCATGTCGGCATAAACTGGTGGAGAAAAAATAATTATGATGATGTCATCGGTCACGTGATTCGGCCGCCATCTTCGAAAAACCGAAAAAAATTGCACCTCTATATCCGAAAGTGCTGAATAGAAAGAATTGAGACATGGCTCATTGTAAAGAACTCTCCATGGGGAATAAAATATGTTAATGATGATGTCATCGGTCACATGGTTCGGCAGCCATCTTGGAAAAACCGAAAAACTTTGCACCTCTATATCTCCGAAAGTGCTGAATTGAAAAAATTGAGACATGGCTCATTGTAAAGAACTCTCCATGGGGAATAAAATATATTAATGATGATGTCATAGGTGTCTCCATTATGACGTCATAATTTCGACAAGTACAAAACCTCAACCGATTAAGATGAAATTTCTTGATCATAATCTCGGAATAAATTAGTTTAGAAAACAAATAATGATGACGTCATCGGTCATGTGGTTTGGCCGCTATATTTGTCCAAAATGGCTGATAAAAAGTACATTTCGGCAAGTCCTTGGTCTCTGGCCGATTAGATTTGTCATTTGTCTGTTTGTCCGCACAGAATAAATATGATTTTCTCTGCAACCGTTGGTCCGATTGACAGGAAATTTTTTCCATGGGTGCAACTCCACCTGTATATTTTTTTTTACGATAATTATCAATTATGACGTCATAGGTCAAGTGGTTTGGCCGCCAACTTGGAAAAACGAAAAAAGTTTGCACCTCCATATCTCGGAAAGCGCTGAATAGAAAAAATTGAGACATGGCTCATTGTAAAGAACTCTCCATGGGGAATATATGTTATTGATGTCATAGGTGTCTCCATTATGACGTCATCATTCGACAAGTTCAAAACCTTATCCGATCAAGTTGAAATTTGTTGAGCATCATCAAGGATTAAATTAGTTTAGAAAAAAATAATGATGACGTCATCAGTCACGTGGTTCGGCCGCCATATTTGTTTTTACACAAAAGCCTTAAAAACCACTGAAAATACATCCTGGCGAGAGTTATGCTTATGCATAAATTTTATGAGTTCAATTTCGGTAATTTCTGGTTTTGTGTTTCTGTCATGTCTGTGGTGGATACAAAATGGTGGCTGCCAGGCATTAACGTGACGAATGCGGTGATCCATCATGTTCATTTGCCATTTTTGACCTACCCAGACTGTTTCCTATGACTTTTTTTCCTTGTTTATGACCTGCAGAATCACCCCACAAAACATTACTCGTGCATAAGACGACCCCGAAATTTAGGCCATGACAATCATTTAAAAAACTCGACCGATACACGAGTATATACGGTACTCGTACTTATAACTATTAGGATAAGGACATATGTATATGTATATATATCTATATATATTTAAATATATATATATATATATATATATATATATATATATATATATATATATATATATATATATATATATGTATATATATATATATATATGTATGTGTATATATATATATATATATGTATGTGTATATATATATATATATATGTATGTGTATATATATATATATATATATGTATGTGTATATATATATATATGTATGTGTATATATATATATATATATGTATGTGTATATATATATATATATGTATGTGTATATATATATATATATATATGTATGTGTATATATATATATATATATATGTATGTGTATATATATATATATATATATATATGTGTATATATATATATATGTATATATATGTATATATATATATATATATATATATATATATATATCTATATATATATATATATATATATATATATATATATATATATATATATATATATATATATATATATATATATATATATATACTGAAACACAAAAGAAACTTACCACCTTTGAAACCTTTAAATATCAACAATAACACTGCGTGTAGTAAATGTGTGAACTTATTTGTGGACAATAGTGTCCTCACTGTCAGACAAAATGGTCACTTGAACCTTCAATGGTCACTTCATAGCACAGCTGTTGAACAGCCGTTTTGACTGTCAGTGATTAGCCAAGGGGTACGGGATGATTTTAATGAGCTGCACGTGATGTCTTGATATTGGCTTTAAAAAGGCCAGTGCAAAATGGGCATTTCAATCAACATGCCACGATTGTCAAGGGATCAACGGCAGCGTGCCCTGGGCATGCTGCAAGGCGGACTGAGCTACCGTGAGGTGGCACATCGCCTTGGCTGTTCACACCAGACGATATCGGCCCTGGTGGACAGAGACACCCTCCACAACTCTGCAGATGATAGACCTCGATCAGGGAAGCCAAGAGTCACCACTGCAAGGCAGGACAGGCAGATGGCCCGAAGTCACCTGCGGGATCGATTCCGTCCAGCATCCCGCACTGCGGCAGAAACTCCGGGGCGTGCAATCCCACGGATCTCCAATGATACTGCATGAAGACGACTGCATGATTATGGTCTGACTGCCAGTTCAAAATTGTAACAGTTCAAAATAAAACAAACCAACAATTGCTAATTGAAACATTGGCATTTTATTGATGACATGTCAAGTTTTTGACCAAGATACACCATCTCATCAGTTTGTTCTACAGTACAGAACAGCACAGGGTGCAATGTCAGTCCCCTTTCAATAGCGTGTGTGGCCACCATTGTTTTGGATACAGGCAGTGCATTGTCGGCGTATACTGCCTACCAGTCTTTGGATGGATTGCTGCTGGATTCTGTCCCACTCAGTCCTCAATGTCTGAAGCAGCTCTGCCCGTGTCCTGGCCCTGCCAACGACGCGTCTCCCAAGCTCATCCCACAGGTGCTCTATGGGATTCAGGTCAGGGGAGAGCGCAGGCCACTGCATGGTGTTGATGTTCTCGCCTTGGAGAAATGCAGTGGTAAAGCGAGCAGCATGGGGACGAGCGTTGTCATGCTGAAAGGTTCTCAGTTCTGGGTGGTCTAGCAGGAATGGCAGCAGATGAGGTCGCAGGATGTTATCCACATACCGCTGGGCGTTAAGATTCCCATCCACAACCACCAGTGGCGTCCTGTACCGGCCTGATATGGCGGCCCACACCATCACACTTGGGCCACCCCACTTGTTGGCCTGACGCACGCAACAATCGGCATATCGCTTGCCAGTTCTTCTCCAGACACGCTCACGCCCATCAGGACTGTCCACACAGAACCTTGACTCATCGCTGAAAGCGACCTCGTTCCACTGCGCCAAGGTCCACCGCTGATGCTGCTGGCACCATCTCTGTCGGTTGCGGCGATGGGCAGCCGTCATCACGGGGCCTCTGTATGGTCTTCTGGCAGTCAGACCATAGTCATGTAGTCGTCTTCGTGCAGTATCATTGGAGATCCGTGGGTTTGCACGCCACGGAGTTTCTGCCGCAGTGCGGGATGCTGGACGGATTCGATCCCGCAGGTGACTTCGGACCATCTGCCTGTCCTGCCTTGCAGTGGTGACTCTTGGCCTCCCTGATCGAGGTCTGTCATCTGCAGAGTTGTGGAGGGTGTCTCTGTCCACCAGGGCCGATATCGTCTGGTGTGAACAGCCAAGGCGACGTGCCACCTCACGGTAGCTCAGTCCGCCTTGCAGCATGCCCAGGGCACGCTGCCGTTGATCCCTTGACAATCGTGGCATGTTGATTGAAATGCCCATTTTGCACTGGCCTTTTTAAAGCCAATATCAAGACATCACGTGCAGCTCATTAAAATCATCCCGTAACCCTTGGCTAATCACTGACAGTCAAAACGGCTGTTCAACAGCTGTGCTATGAAGTGACCATTGAAGGTTCAAGTGACCATCCGTGACCGTTTTGTCTGACAGTGAGGACACTATTGTCCACAAATAAGTTCACACATTTACTACATGCAGTGTTATTGTTGATATTTAACGGTTTCAAAGGTGGTAAGTTTCTTTTGCGTTTCAGTATATATAACATATATATATATATATATATATATATATATATATATATATATATATATATATATATATATATATATATATCTATGTATATATATATATATATATATATATATATATATATATATATATCTATGTATCTATATATATATATATATATATATATATATATATGCAAAGATTTGCGGTTGGGAGTCTATCCAAATGACTCCATGCTAAGATCTCCAACCTTTAATTGAACAAACAGACTCAACGTTTCGATTAACAACATGTGAAGCCACACGCCTCCGTTAATCTTCCTCAAGAGTGATAAAATCATCTCAACATCCCCTTATATGCAAAGTGTGTGGTGTATATGCAAAGTGGGGTGGGCAAAGCTGGACAGCCAATGAAACCGTATCACACCGCTCTCATGAACAGAGACGTTACCGACCAAATTCAAAAATCAACTGCATATTAATGGCTCAAAATAATCCTATAAGCAATGCTGGATTATAACTCAAGTGTTTAGAAAATCAGGAACAATCATTACATTTAATTAAAAGTTAAACTTGTAAACAATTAAATTGTAAATTAAATTAAAACTGCAAATATATTAAAGCAAAAATTTTAAGATAAAATAAAATTGCCATAATATCAAGATCATCACATGTGGCCCTATGCGGTAAAGGGGAATGCGGGAAGGAGGTTGGTTTTAGGGGGGAATAAAATGGGGGGCGGGGACCAGAGGGGGGTGGAAGCGGAGGGGGGGGGGGGTTGGGAGAGGGTTGGTTTGGAGGGAGGGGGGGGATATATATACTTATGCATATATATATATATATATATATATATACTAGCTTGGCTCGGCTCGCTACGCTCGCCTCACCAAGCGTCGATACAATTGAAGTTGAAAAAAAAAATTTCCTAAAAAAATTCCCCCCCCAAAAAAAAAAAAAAATTGGAAGATTTTTCAAACAAAATACCCTTAGGACATACCGACGGGAGAGATATGTGCATTCCAGAAGTTTGGTACGATTTCACAAAAGTTTGAGAAAGTAGTTCAGTGACAACACAGGACAGGACAGACGCTGCACAAATTATATATATATATATATATATATATATATATATATATATATATATATATATATATTCTATGTAAACTTAAGACTACATATGGAGGTCAAAGGGACAGTGGGATAATGAAATAATATGAAGGAGAGACAGAAAAAATGTTGCACGACCTCGGACAAGAACATCGAGCACAATGATCAAAGCCATTTTGTGCCGGCAAAGGCTAAACAACCTCTGGACCAGTAGATAATTTGTTTGAAGGGACTTGGGAGTAAGAAAACATGAAACAAGGTTTGTCCAACACCCCCCCCCCCCCACTCTCTTTGACGTCTTGTATCCTCACACAGTTCCTTTTGATTCTGTGACGCAAAACAAGCACCCCAAAGTCGATAGGGTAGTTCATGCCCCATATTCACCCACCCCACACCTGCACATTTGCATCCTACTATTGTGTGACAATCCTATGCATGAACTTGAGACGCATTGATTCAGAGATTATCAGAGAGTTCTGTTGTACTTATCGTTGTATTATTGTGCTGTTTTATTTTATAAGTGTGATTCTTTTGATGTTCTTCCGTAATTGCTTTGATCTCTGATGGTCTCTCCAAGCCATTAAATGCTTCAACTCGACCCAGAGGGGACAATGATTTCCTGGTTCCCCAGCACCTGGAAAGTAGTTGCGGAAAGCTTATGCATTGGCGCGTCATTCCTCCATGAGTCGGTCGGTCAGTCTGTCAGTCCATAAACACTTTCAACCTCTTATCCGAAACCGTTGATGGGATTGTGACCAAACTTGGCAAAAATGATATTTGGTATGATGCAACTCAAGTTTCTTTATGGCATAAAAAAATTGGGGTCTGAGAGGGTCTACCAGGGGTCAAAGTGGATCCAGGTTTGACACCCACCAAAACAGGTATTTGCTATCTTCTCCGAAACGACAAACACAATTTTGATGAAGCTTGATCACAACTTTTATCACCCGTGATGTACCATTGTTTGTTAAAGGCATTATAAAAATCCGGGTCTCAGGAGGTATATGGGTGGTTGGGTGGGGGACGTTGCCCCCCAAAATAGGTATTTTATTTGTTTGTTTGTTTAAAATCTGATGATTACGTTGGTGTGATTCTGCATGCTGCCCTGTCTTCTAGCAATCGTTTTAATTGGTTTAAAATAGGTGATACTGTTAACATACCTTTGGTTAGTGAAGTATAATGATTTATTCTTCCTGTTGAGTGCCCAGGGGTATTGGCCCTATTTTTTTTAAAGCAGCATTCTATTCTACACATAATCTTTATTTAAACATAGCGCAAAATATACACTTAAAACAATATATATCTTGGTCATTATGGGTCTCTTCTGATTGGGGGCCTGGAACTGAGGTATCATAGGAGCTGTGGTAAACCTGGACCTGGAGCTCTAAACATTCCCCGATATGTAGAATGTATATCTACTGGTAAATGTGTGACAATTGGAATTTAATTGAAATTCAGCATTGATTGTTTTTAAGACTTTTTTTCTATATCTGTGGATTAACCACACGCCCAACTTTTAACTTTTTAACTTTTAAGCGTGGTTAATACACCAGAAAATACGGTATTATGTATCGATCAGTGACAAAAAAATCTCAATGTAATCCATTTTAAATTCAAGCTAAAACACAACAAAATGTTCAAAAAAGTCATGGGGTGGGAATACTTTCTGAAGGCACTGCATCAGGAACAATTGATGAATGAAAATGTATTTTATTTGTTTCAAACCTTGGTAATTAAAGTCAAACCTTGGTAATTGCATCAGTGGGTGCTTGTTTGGAATATGCTAATTCTGCAAATGTAATTATTCAATTGCGACGAATGTTTCGGATTCGGTCACAAATACATTTATTTTGCTTCTTTGCATATAATCACATGACAAGACTGACTTCAATGTGGGAAACAGTCCACCAAACTTTGCAAGGGGAACATTGGTTTCCCTTCTGACTGCGATGCTTCAGGAGGATCCAATGGAGAGGCTCACTATGACGGTGAGGGATTGATGCAGTTTTCAACTGCAGTGTTTTATTTGCATGAACAGGAATGTTCACTCATGCTGGGGTTATTGACCTCTTGTTATTGTGGATCAAAATGCAATTGCTCACCTAGTAGGTGTTTTCTGATCATGTTTATATGTTATTCCAACACATCCATTGTTTTGCAGGAGATTGTAAACC